>NW_018128075.1:380065-430842 GCF_001952655.1 Monopterus albus
AGTGTGCTCAGCAGTGTGGGGCTTGTTAAATATTCAGTGCTAAACACTTTATTATTGGTCTGCTAACTCATCTGTGCCCGCCAAAAACGTACACATGCAAACCAAGTGACTGGAGTGAAGCTTTAGGCTCTGCTGAAGCCGCAGTTGGCATTTAAAAGGCGAGTAGCTATGTTCTGTCAGAATGCTGAACAGCTGAAGCACCTGATGCTCAGTTTTCTGTTTATTGATAGTGGAGTTTTAATATCTTTATTATTGATCAGCATGGATGAACTGCTTGCACCTTGCCGGGACTGAGGACGTGGCTTTGTCTGATAATAGTACTTTTCTTCAAGACTTGATTAATACAATTTTGTTTCAATTTTGCAAATAGCTCCATGACTGTTTTCATAATGATACAAAACTGCTTCTAGTGAAGACGGTGGGTTTTTTTTATATCTGGTATTACAAAAGTGAGATGCAGGGATATGGAGAATTTACAGGGTTTAGCACGTTTTCCTGTGCTTCAACCTAGCTTTATAATAAGAGGGGTAGAGATTTACCTGAAATTTGCCTCATGCACTGTGTGTGTGTGTGTGTGTGTGTGTGTGTGTGTGTGTGTTTTGTCATTAATAGCTTTTATCTGTCAGATTCTGCTGCATTTGTTGCTGGTTCACTTATTTCATTTTAATGCAAGTGGTTTTTCATTTGATTTGCACTAATTTTTTACCTTCCATCAAACATTTTGATGAGGCTTAAAGGCTCTTCTTTGGCACAGAGGGGGAATTATTTACTTTTCGAAGAACATTTCAGTTTAGTCCTCTTTGCTTTTATTGGCTTCCTCTTTTCATCTTGTTTTTCTGTCCACCTTGTCTTCCTCTTCCCTCTCTGGTCATTTGATTCTTCTTGCCTTCTTAGAGGGCAATACTACAGTAGCTGTTGTCTGACATTTACACAGTTTTGACAGGGACTTCATCTCAGTACACACACTAACACAACAACAACAACAAACCCCAGTGCACAGAGCTGCCATGGTTTTATCTCAGGGTTATAATTGATGGAGACAAATTCAGAGCCACAGATGGACAACACTACTGACACTGAGACATGCACACACAGAATACAGAGTAGGTTTCTCCTCCCTGCTAGTGTAGGTGTGTGTGTGTGTGTGTGTGTGTGTGTGTGTGTGCTTCCTGACATCCTGCATTAAGCATGATGTCTGGTCTTGGGCACACAGAGATGTGTGAGTCACACTGATTACCCAGTTCTGCAGCAATCTGTGAAAGCAACCCAGTTGTCACCTATTTTGTATGCTGTGTGTGTGTCTGTGTGTGTGTGTGTGTCTGTGATAGGCAGGTAGAGTATTAGCCTGCGAGGAGCTAGGTCCTTGTTAGCAGGCATCTGGCAGGCAGGTAGATGCAGAGTGACAGAAAGGTTCATGGCATTCACACACAGACACAAACCATCTTTTACTCCCTTTCCTATCTTGCTTGAATGCAGAACTAACAAACCGTCAGGTGGACACACACACAAACACACACACACACACACAAGCCAAATACTCCAGTTATTCCCAGGCGTTACACATATTGGGATGTGAATCACATTTTCACCTTCTTTTTTTAAAATCTCATGTATATATACCGAGTCACTGCTTTGTTTATCTAGTTTTCTCTGGAATACAGGTTAAATCCCAGTCTTGGTTCCATATCTGTTTCCAAAAACATGAGGACATTTAAGCTTTCAATACTAGTGATGGTAAACTCAAGTGATGTCCTGAGCCCACTGATGCTTTGATGGTGAGCATCATTAGTATCAAACACACTGTCCTCTGTAGGCAGCCATTTTCAGCAAAAAGCTATGATCAATATATATCACCAATCCAGAAATAAACGAAATATAGAGACAATTTCCTAAATGGTTGGTGAATATAGGTGAACTTCAGGTGCTAAAGATTTTTCTCTCAAGAGTCTGTGGAAACCAAACCAGAGCAAATGGAGATGAAATATTGGACTCCCACTCACTTCAGGTGGACACACGTACAAATCCAACTAAATGCTGCTGCCCAGAAAATGTGAATACATCAGTGAGAAGCTTTTTGATTGATTGTGGTGCCTGTGCATCTGGTGGCTTGTTTTGATGTTTTTTTTTCTTTTTCTGCCCCTTAATGTCCAAAATGGAACTGATGCTGCTTCAAAATGAGAGGAAAACCTCAAACACTGGAGTATGTAAAGTTACCTTGCTACTTGTAATGCACTTGGGGGTTGGGCTGCACTTCAAGACATGTTTCAAACTCAAATGTCACCAAATTATGACACTATCATACCTGAAAATGTCACAATTCTGGATTTCTTCCCAGTTCTATTCCTTAACTCATTTGCTCTGTTTACATCAGCCTTACAAAAAAATAACCGCCAAACTCTGGCGTTAACAACTTAACAACAACATACTCCAGAAAGCAGAAACCTTTGCTGGCATCAGGGGGGTGAGTCCTGTCCTCCATTTTCTGATGTGTTATAACACTTCAGATTTGTCTGGTAAATAAGAATACACAAGTCAAAACAGCTTTACAAGCTGATGATTTGTGCTGACTGTGCAACTGGCAGCTTGTACCACTCAGGTAAAACTCTCTATTGGCTTTCTCTTCAGCTATTTGCATTGTGTCATACCAATGACACAATGGGGGGTTGGGGGGGGAGGGCACCGCAGCTGGGTCACCGATATGTGTCATGCAAGTGCAAGATTATGATTTCAAGGTCTAGTAATGAATGTATGTCCAGTAAGACATTCCTGTGCTCATTAGCATGTGTTCTGTCATGTGATGGTGGACTGCAGTGTTTTCTTTGTGCCTGTGAAGGAATGTAACTGTGGAACCAGATATTCACACATTATTTAGCCCCTGACACTGCACCATCTGTGCCCATTAGAAGCTGCAACCTGAGGGGATGGAGAAATAGTGTGGAGGCGAGGGGGAGTGACCGAGCCACGCTCTGTCTGAATGTGAAGACTCCCCCTGGACTTCAGTCTGACTGCCAGTCTGCTGTCTGACGTTGGGTCTCTGATGCCCCTAAAAGAAAGATGAGGGATTTGAGATTAGATTTGAAAGTGATGCACTTTTCTGAACTTGTTTGGTTTTGTCTTTTCATTACGTTGAGTTATTCATCTACATAGGTCCCCTGACCTACCTATACCTATAACTGTTCTCAGTGTTGTCACCTTATCAGCATTGAGGTTATTCACAGAAAAATGTTGTGATCTGGTTTTGCCATGATCACCAAGCTCTTAATTGAATCCCCAGTAGGGCTACATTATACTATACGTACCATTAGGAGTTTGGGGACATTTACAGTAAAATGTGATGCAGAAATTTGTGCCTGCCTGTTAATTGGTATTAAATGATGCTTATTAGAGGAAATGTAGTTGTCACTGATTAAATGGCTCCTTGTTATTGAGCATGTGAGTCAAATGAAAGGTAAGGAAGGCACTTACAGTAAACCTCCATGATTTTATTTTATATCACTTTAGGATATAAAATACAAACAAATCATTCTGGCCACCTGACAAATGTGCACACATTGGCTTATTTTGTTCTCTATTAATTCCTGAAGAAATCCAGCTCTTCAGTTGCTCAATCTCCACTACTGTGTGTGCATCATTTTGCATATATTGTACAGTTTTTGTTTTCTCAGTGAAAACAATTGTGAGACTGAACCAAAATATATAAAAATGACAGTGAGTTGAAACCCTCTATAGACCTGAGGGGAACCATGAATAACACCTTCCATAGTACAAATAATCATTCTGACCCACTGGTAAGATAAAAAATATTGATTAGAGCAGCTTTAAATACACTCTGTTTTTAACAGTCTTGTAATAAAGTGTGACTAATTACAATAGTTCTGGATATACGGAGCTAGGTTCTGGTTAACGTGAGTAACAAAGTCACATTAACATGAAACATCTGCTGCGTTGGAGCCCAGAGCCAACAAACCAAGAGGTGGACATAAACAATCCAATGGCACTGCTCAGTCAGCAATGTAACCGCAAATTTGGCAAAGAATGCAGGTTCCACACACATAAGTGTAATTTACTGCTTGGGATGAAGCTTGTTTCCTTCAGATTTCCTGTAGCACTGATGCTTGGGTATTTTACTTTATTTTTTTTTTTACTTTTGGTTTCATATTTGTCTCTGTTTTGGTCTAAAGCATTTTCCAATTTTAGAGCTGCATATAAAATTTTAATATGGATGGCCACAGATAAAAACTGACATCCTGAGCTCGACAGTCTTTGAGCCGTAGTCTATCCAGGTAATAAGCCTCCTGATCCTCGTGGTTCAAAATGCTGCAGATCAGGTCAAAAGGTGCATTTGTTGCAACTTTCACAAGTGCTTTCCAACCTGTGGTTCAGGTTAGGTGGCTTGCATGTCTGCAGGTGAGGTTACGTCAGTCAGCATACCCATCGCTGGAGCTCAGCAACAGGCAGCATTTTTAAATGGTCAGTTTTGTTTATGCTGAACTTTTTCTCTGCATCAGTTGAGAAGAAAAAAGCGAAGGTGGTCACTCATCTGGAACAATGCTTTGAGAGTACTGGCTGGTTTCTGAAGCTAAAGTACGGTATTGGTACTCTTAAGTGTAGAGTGCTGTGTCCTCTGCTCCTGAGTACTACTTACAGGTGAGTGGGGACTGCTGGGTTCAGCTTATCAGCCCCCTAGAGACCCGCCTGTAGAGCAGAAATTATTTTAATTAACAGACATTTTGAAAATCAATGAAATGTTTCAGTACTTGAAGCAAACAATATTTAGCAACCACAGTCTCCCAGCTTGACAATTTGATGCTTTTCTGTGTCATTATATATTTAACACCTTTGGAAATAATAGCTTTACAGTGTTAGCTGCCATTTTTCTCAAATTTTGACAGAAGAAGCTGAAAAAATGTTGATTTATATTTTTGGTTTAATTAACTGTATTTCTAGATTTCTGCTTTAGGTTATAGATTGTAAAAGTAAATTTGGTGTAAAAGACCTTTTTACATTCTTCGTGTGTTTAGAAGGAGTTTAGCAAACTGCTTTTAACAACAATCAGATAGCTGGGTTGCAGTATAAGGAACAGGAACTACTTAAAGGGCTGCAAATTAGTAGGAGTTATCTGTCATCTGGGTGGTTTGATGGGGGGAAACTATAGTTTTACTTTGTATTTCTGCTTTGTGAACTTTTACTGGTATACTGGAGTGTTGATTCGGTAAAAAAGGGGTGTTATAGCATAACACATGTCGACATTAGAAATTTGCATTTCATTTTGATTTAGTCCATAGAATAGCATCGGGTGCTTTTCTTGCACAGTTATAGAAACATATCACTATCATTTTGTTTTCTTTGATAGATTTGGCACAGTAGCTTTACTTTTACGGCTGCGGATAGCACTTCCTTTGTGCTTTCAATCAGCTTTCATTGTGAATACCAGGATTGTCCTTCCTCTGTCCACTGCAAGACTCACAGCGAACAAGGAACCATCTTTAGTCCAAAGACTGGGCATCTCCACCAGCCAACTGTATGGCTTTATAAAGGCTCTAAGTGTGAATCTACAGTATATTTACATTAATGTTTTGCTGTAAAATAGGTAGAAACCTGTTATTTGTGTGTCTTTGCAACATAAACATCTGCAAAAATTTGTCATTTGGGAGAAATTGAGCATAAAACAACGCAAACATCTGACAGCATAATATACAGTATTGCAATAGCAAATAACATTACAAATAAGAGCTGCAAAGTCATTATTATAGAGGTGAATAATAAGTTCTCTGACATAACCAGAAGGCCAAAAGCTGCACAAAGGAAGTGTAGTGCAGGGCTGCTATACTGGATTGTATTAAATTACAGAGCTACTCATAACGTTTCCCCTTGTGCCTGTATATGTGCGAGTTTGTATGCATGCATATGCACAGCATCAAGTGGTGACATTTTAAAGAGTAAACAAACCCGAGCTGCTTGGTTGGTTTCTGTCCTTCACTGAACTGATGGGAAAAAAAATACATTGGCATTTTGTGCTGTTGCTCCAGAGCTCCACCACACCCACACAGGCATTTTGAGTTGATATGGACAATTTCTTGTCAGATTCAAGTTGCTGGGGGCTGTGCCGGGTATTTGTTATGGCCCTTAAATTATATGTAGTAATAAGAGTAATGATAGTGTAAGTCACGTTACAGCTGCAGCTAAAAGGGCTGGAAGGTAACGGAGATGTTTCTCAAGCTGGTCTGTACATCCTCACATAGTCCTGAGAAAAGGTCTAGTCAGTTCAGTTCAGTAAAAACACTCAGATGATCTTTACAGCTGTAAGGGAAATACTTTGAGGCGTCAGCCACTGAAAATGATTAATACACCAAACAAACACTTCAAGTTCATAATGTGAACGTTTACAGTGTTGAGACTGACTAATAATCAAATTGAAACACAAGCTATTTCTTTCATACAGGGTAGATGTTAATAAATATTTACAATCAGTAGCTGGCAAATGTACAGTTGCATAAATAACTGTATTAACCGACAAAAGTAATGTTAGCTTGCTGGTATTTGGCCCATTGAGAGTAAAAATGAAACAAGAGAATGCAGGTTGATCCATCTGACCCCAAGATATTAAATTACCTTTCATAAAATGATACAATACAGTTAAAATGCCAATAAAATTGAAATAAATAACATGAGGGTAGAAATGTACCTGGCACTGGCAGTTACTGTAAACACATTTCTTGCAGATTCCTAAAGGCTTTAGCACCTGGAGATTAGTTAAGTTTTAATGGTGGAGCCTGATTTGGGGAATCGCTACTTTGAAACTAGCTAGTTGCTACTTAGAACTTAAGAAAGACTTTACACACAAACCTGGTAATGGGTAGCTGGTGCAACTCAATCCAGGAAACTTACTGTGAACGTTTTGTAAAATTTAAATAAGCCCATGATGACTGAGAGTGAGGGAGGGTTTTAATCAATACTAACTAAACACACACTCACACACACATATACAGAAGAAAAATATCTTAAACCACACATTAATGTAGTAAAGTTACAGCACAAATCAATAAACACATGAGAAAAAAATAACAGATCAAATGAAATTTGACGCCAACTGTAGATTTGAACTGTCCAAGTGTTCAGGATAGATTATTTTAAAGTTTGGAGGCACAGTCTCATTCAGACTTTAGCTTTGGGAGCAGATCCAAAGGCTTCACACACCTTGGTGTACAATATGGACTTCTAGGGAAATTCAAAGAAAAGTGCTGGAGTGCTGCCATAAGTGGAACAAAAAAGCAACCTTCAAATCTGTTTGAAAATGTGCCTGGAGCCAGTGTTACAAGACTAAAACAGGAGTGAAATAAAATGTCCTATTTACTTTATCCTCAGTTTTACAAACATAGGCTACATCTGACTTTAGATACACATACATTCAAGCACCATCAACAGACCAACTGGCAGTTACTGGATGGCGCCACAGGTCACCGTGCACCAAAACAACCAGACACAAGGGCAGTTTCATCCCCGTGCCGACACTCTGATGATCATTTAATCCATGACTGTATAACAGAATGATAACCCTCAGTGCAGTACCTTTGAAATGTACTTTTGTACATATCTATCTGAAAAACTGCATCTAAACTGTATATATATATATAGTCAAGTTCCTTGTGTGTCCAACACACCTGGCCAGTAAAGATGGTCCTGATCTATTGGCATTGAACTATAATGTTTGCACGAGATCAGGATGAAAGACGAAAATGTGCAGTTTCCCTTGTGAATGTCTGAATCACTGTCAGGGCATAGTGAAGGTATTTTATAAAGTTCTCACAGCTTCATACATTTGTCTGAAGATTAAGAATTGGTTTGAAGATTAAGGTTAGAATTAAGTTTAGATTAGGAGAAGTGCTGGGGATTTTGTTGCACCAGTGACTGTCCTCACAACTACAGAAAGACCAACATGTGTGAGTACAGTATGTGTGCCTATGACGTAGTCACCAACGGCGTCTGAATAAAGACTGAGAGTTCACTGGAGAGAGACGGGGGCTGAGAACTGATATACTGTATGTGTGAAATTGAGACAATTTATGTTTGTCAGTCTGTGTCTGTGTATTTACAATAACAGGGCACAGAGCAGAAATCCCATTAACAATATGAGTGTGTGGAGGGAAAATGAAATCATTTTTTTTAACAAGCCTCTTTATTGAATCGAGCTGGACAATTACCATCTTCCAGCCCAAATTGGCTCCCAACATCCTCCCACCATGCTACTTCCTCCCTCACCCATTCCTATGTACCCTTTTCATCTTCTTCCTCATCTTCTCATAACTCTCTCTTCATTGTGCCTTTCTAATACTCTTCTTCTCTTCCAATCTCCTTTCCTCACTTCTTCTTTCTCATACTACTTACTCCTCCCTCAGCATTTCCTGCTTTCCACTTAGACATTTTTCTTTCCCAGCTTTAGCCTTAATTTAATTTTCTGCACCATTAATACTAACCTAAGGCCTTATCGAGCTGATTTGTAGCCCAGTCTGTGAGAAGAATGCGAGCCTTATTTTCCGGGCCTTTCCTTAAATCAAAATGGTGGCCCAGCCAGCTGATGGGAAGAGGGTTGATGGATGGTGGCTGAGAGAAAAAAAATCGACAAATATGAGCTTGGCCCAAAGGAGAAGACAGACATATTCTCATGCTCACACACACACACTGGCGCTGTAAAGCACATTTTTGGCTGAAGAGTGAGCTTGTAATTGACAGCACGTGCAGCACATATCCTTCCATGAACCTTTAACTACAACGTGTCTCTAACCACCTCTCCTTGACCGATATACATTCTCAACGCTGCTGTTTATCCAAACTGGGATTATACAATGCACAGAAACAACTAACGTCAAAAGTAAAACATTTATCTACATACTTTGGGGGTGTCATTCCTTATTTGCTGTGTGTATAGCTGTGCTACATTGTGAGTTGTACCTCAGCATTTTTCAGTTTTACTAAAACTCATTTGTGCTTTAAGGTGACGCTTAGCATGCTAAATAATGTGGGAAGTAACTAAGTATTTGTACTTTAGTTGACTATTTCCTTTTTCTGCTACTTCATATGTCGACTTCAGTAGATTTTAGAGGCAAATGTTGTACTTTTTTTTACTCTATGTTTATTTGATATATTTGATTAGCTCAGAATCAAATTAATAAAATGACATAAGATGACAGATCTTTATTAGTCGCACAAGTGGGAAATTTACAAGTCTGCTGCAGCACAGGGATAGAAACAAGGCACTCATTGGTTAAAGTAGAAAAAGCAACAGACAAGAAATTATCAATATAAAAATATTGAATAATAAAAATGAGTCTACTGGGAGCAATGCTGGTTGTGCAGCCTGACAGCAGCAGGAAGGAAGGACCTGCGATAACGCTCTGTCACACACTTAGGGTGAAGCAGTCTGTCACTGACGGAGCTGCCCAGCGTGTCAGACTCTCGTGCATGGGGTGGAAGTCATTCTCTAGTAGGGATGCTAGCTTGGATAACATCCTCCTGTCTCCTGACACCTGCACTGAGGGCACTTCCCAGGACAGTATAATGACCCTCAGTGGAAAATCCACACTAACAAGCATTTCTTAAAATTATAAGCATATCATCTAAGGTAGTTAAAAATAGTTTCCCCTTTACCAACTGCAACATTAAATGTGATGTACACAATAATGCAATAATTATAATCTAATAATATAATAGACATTAATGTTAAATGTACCATTTTGCATAATATGTACTTTTACTATTAGAATTTTATGTTTTGATGCTAATACGTTTGTACTTTCACCTAACATGTTGAATTCAAGAGTTCTACTTGTAACAGAGTATTTGTATACCGTGGCATTGTTATTTTGACCTGAGTACTTTTTCCACCACTGATTTTCATTATGAAGAACAAAATGTGAAAATAGAAACCATAGAACTACAGATACCACCCAGGTGCCAAGCAGTACCACTTGGTTGGCATCTGTATCAAAGTGTCTTGTTGAAAAGAACATATGTTACCTTAATATGAATTCTCAGTAAAATATATTATCTTGGTCCTTGGAAGGGAGAGACAGACACCCTACCACTACTACTACCCTTTTTGTACCCCGGTGGAGTTCCTATATAACTGAAAGGGGATTTTGAAGATGCTATGCTACATAACAGTGCTAACACAATCATATTAGTGGAAGAGTTCCACACTGGAACAACTGATGTCACTGTCATGCAGGTATGGGAATAAAACCAGAAAGCAGTTAGCCTAGCTTAGCTTATGTTGTATCTCTTTTGTTTAATCCATAATGCTAATGTAAATTCTAGCACATTGAGAAAAAGTTACTGTGACTCGTTGTTATAACAACTTGAAACTCATAGAAAGTGAATATTTCCCAAAATGTTAAACGCATATGCAATCTTTGGATGTGTTTATCGGGTAGAACATTTGACCCTCTGGAGGTGGTACATAATAAGTCAGGGCATCATATTAGGATCCAACTTCTGCTGATTTTCTTGGCAATCCATCCAGCAGTTGTTGAGATATGCTGCCTGTATGACTAAAAGGCAACTGATGTTGTTTTATGGGTATGATGGTTGCTTGTTTAGCCTGCTCTGTGTTCAGTTCTTGCCATTTCATTTCATTCGAGGTCTCACATTGAATTTTAAGGTCACACCCCAGCCCCGTTGATGTGTCACACGTTATCCTACTCACACAGACATTGGCATTAGGTGTATGCTCCAACTGAGGTTAATGCAGCATGACGGGGCACAGTGGGATCAGTGGGCTGTGTCTGCTGGCTGAACTGGTGCTCTGCTGCCGCTCTCTCATGCTGCATTGTTGATGTTGTACTGCGAGTGTCGCACAAGCTCTGGCCCACAGGACCAGCCTTGTTCTCTGGAGCATCTTATGTTTTGCCTCTGAGGCACTGGGGCTTTTGACAGAGAGGCTGAAACTGAGTTTACACTCATACATCTTCAGCAGTAAGTGATAAGTTGAACCCTGAGATACGATTATACATGACTGCACAGAGAAGGCTGAATAATGAATGAATTCTTGGGTATGAATGTAACTCTGTTAGGGTTTTTCAAACGGCATCACAGTCAATTTCCACAGGAATTTTCCTTTATTGAAAGAGTGGGACACTTCACAGCATTGGACTTAGCAGGAGAGGCTGGAGACAAGGTGCTGCTGGGACTTGATCCCAGTCCAACAGGCTAAATGTGGCTCCTGAGTTAGCAGTCGAAACCTTCTGTTGTCTTGTTACAGTACTGAGTAATTCTTCACCTACCAGATACCACAGTGCAGTTAAGTCCTAAAATTTTTTTTTTAGCTGTATAATTGGATGGAGGACAAACAGCAAATCTGCTGGCATCTTCTCGATGCAATGTTTAGAGTGAGTTGTAATTTCTACAGTTTGATTTCCCTTGTGTTTGTTATGGCTCCCCTTCTGGAATCCATTATGGGCTCTGCAGTCACCAATCATACAGACATGCACACACAAATTGACATACTCTGCCATACACACCCACTGTTCCTTCTACAAAGTTCTCCTCTCACATCTCGTCTTTCATTTACCCACTGCTACCCTCACCACCCCCGCTTCTTCCATCCCAGTGGCCAGAAAGAATTGACATGCTCCATCTGACCTGCTTATTAAATAAACAACACATTGCAGCCTCTGCTTGTACTAGGTTTGGACACATGCTCTGAGAGCTTCAAGGTCCTATTAATCAATCGGATACAATTTGCTCAGGGAATTTAACTAGATGGTATGTGAGTGCAGGACGCCGTGATGAGCGGTCCCTGGTTAACAAGGTTCATTTGCAGTGTACTGGGGATTATTTAGCTAAGTTGTATGATCTCTGATGGTACTGACCAGATGTTAGAGCCACATTATCCGCTCATAGTTTGGCTCTTAATTTCCACATATACGGTGTCTTGGAGGCGCTATGGATGGAAGGTAACATGCCATCTGTGATGTGAGCGGTGTTGTCCATCTGATAACTCAGAAGACATGCTGACCTTTCCACCTGTATCCTCTAATAGTCAGTCGGTCCACAGCGGAGAGCCAAGTGTTGTTGTTCACCCTGTTCTCATCCAGGGAGGCGTCACTGATCTTGTAAGCTTTCTCAGTTCCTTCGTTCTTCACCTTCACCCAGAGCCTGGGCTTTCTACCTCAGGCCACTGAGCGACTCCCACATACAAGTGCAGGATACAAGCCATCACAGAAAACTTAATTTCTTAATCAGATTATTACTAGGAACAATCTGATCCTACACAGCCACCTTATTCTGCCAACTTTAATTATTAGTTAATTCAGCTGAAATAATTACATCTGCATTGCTGTCTCTGTGATTTTCTCACTGGTTTGAATCCCTTGGAGCGGTTTCCCCAGACTTCAAATGTACTTGTCACTTATTAATATCTACAGGCTACTGTACAGAAATATTCAAAAATGTAAACAAAAATGTCAATGACTTTAAGGGAACAGTAGTGTATATAATACTATCTATATTATTTTTATATATATAGCAACAGCTATCTGTCATTTTTCCAGTCTAGTCTTATTCTCATAAAGGTTAAAGTGTCAAAGTGAGCAGCTGAGAGAAGAAAGGTTTCTAGCCTGCCCCAAGGTTTCCTTCTAAATGGGTATGGCTCCAAAGGGAGGTGGCTGTGAGTCATCATTACTACTGTGCCTGATCCATCTCTCAATGCAAAAAGCAGCACCTCAGATTTCTCTCAAATTATGAATCTTTTTTGCCACTAACAGTGTGACCAGTCATCCTGCAGAGAACTCAGCTGCTTTAAGAATCTAATGAAGCATTTCACCAACTCCCACTTTGTGAATGAATCAAATAAAACTGTCTGATTGAAAAAAGAAATTTTAAAAATGTGTTCCAGTTTTTAAAAAAATCGCTTCAATTGCTCGAATTTTTATGACTTACTAATACAACCTTTTATGAAACCTGAAAGAACTAGAAAATCACAAGCATAAAGTAGCAAGAGAGATCAGACTGAAGCCAATACATCCTCCAGCAGAGCTGCTTGATGGCCAGCAGTTCAAAGATGTTTATGCTCTTCCTCTCTCTGGTGTCAACATGTTGAAGTGTGACCATGAGGCAGGCAAGGAAATCTGCTGAGCAGAACTCCACTCTGAAAGTAAAGATTTTCAAAGTGTTCTGCTGCTACATGCAGGCTGAGGAAATGAAATGGTTTAAATAATACCTGAGAGGACATTTGACAACAGTTACTGTGAAGAACTTTAATATATCCAGCTGAACTGATTTATTTATTAAAGAATTATTTAGAGCAGTGGTTCTCAAACAACGGGCACTGGAGGATATTTCTTATCAGAGACACTGTGAGACGGACCTCATTAGGAAATAAATGACATGATAGCTGGAATGACTTTCCTTAAAAAAGAAAAGCCATCTGAAGCTCAAATTGTCTATTTTTATTAATATTCGTTTATTTTAATTGGGGTTAAAATGTCTGAAGTGAGACATGAAAGTTTACTAACCATTGAAGGATGTGTAAAATTCTCAAAACTCTGTTTTTTATACAGTCACATTATTCATTCTGTTTAAACAAAGTTACATAAACTGTGGTAGTCCTGTTGTGAAAGGTCATTAAATGCCAGTGCTGCCATTTCAGCTAATTAGTAGAACATAATTATCTTCGGTGAGTGTATAAAATTCATAGCCATCAGCAGCCTGACGCTGAGGAGTGATCGAGCAGATGGAAGTACAGACAGACTAATGGAGTGAAGGAACAAGGTCGGGAACGGGGATGAGGCGGGGGGGCAAGACAGACAAGGTGAAGGAGAGACGGGGGAGGAAGGAGGAGGTGGTGATGACGGAGACTGATGAGTGGACAAAGAGAGAACCAGTCCTGCTGGGATGGAGGGGAGGAAGTGAGACAAGGGAGAGGAGAGGAAAGCAAAAGAGCGAGGCTTACATCACCTGACTCCACACAAACATGTACATATCATCAAACAGATGGCTGCAAAAATCCATTAGTGTACACCAAATACCATTTAAACATTTATAATGTTTATGTAGGCTGTACTGGTAATGTACAAACCTTCATTATTAGTGTAGTATTTCATATGCCTCCACTTTTATATTAAATATAATATTTTAAACTGAATTGTTTAGAAACACCATCTGGTCCAAATGTATTTGGTACTGTAGTACTGTAGCTTAGGGACTGACTCCATTATAAACACCTGGAAATAAAGTATTAAAAACTTTAAATTATAAAATTAACCAAATGTTAACTTCTTAATGCACTGTGGTGCAGTTCATTGGTGTCTATAAAGCTGAGAAATTCTTCCCACTCAATGCCTTTACTACCACTTTTCTGCCATTGCTGATGTTCATGTTTCTTTTTATGTGTCTTTTGTGGGCGTCTGTGATACAGGAGGTAAAGTGGTTCATCCACCAACTGCAGGGTTAGCGATTCAATCCTGGTTCCTCCGGTCCATGTGCCTAAGTGTCCTTGGGCACTTTAGTAACGTTCTTCTTATTGTGCTGCATCTTATAACATGAGAGGCAAATCTTAGTATCGTGGTTGTTACATAATCTCAACTGACTGTCTAAAAGAAGCTTAACTAAGCTTTTTAGGGAAGCTCAATACACATTTTAATACATTCCGTGTTCAATCAGTAGGTTTTTATTTTTCTTCATTAGTTGTATTTAACAATTATTATCATTAGTGAAGTGGACATCCATTATGTCACCAGCTGTGGTTAATTTCAGGAGATTTGTGACACAAGTTCACTTCTAGACCACTTAGCAAAGGTTATTTTTGGTAAAGACTCAATTAGGCCAATTATGGCATTAGAATAAGATATTAACATGATTCAATAAGGGGCGAGGACAGTGGTGACTAGTCAAAGAGAGGAGAGTAACAGATCAGACCAAAGGAGGAGAGGATACAGCAGAGATGGTAAATCCTGTTAAGGTGGCAGTAATGTTCTTAAGCATACTAATAGCTACTGTGTGTGTGTGTGTGTGTGTCTGTGTGACAGTGCAGCAGGGCTATAGGCTCATTAGGCTACTGGGGAGAATAGCTTAAAGGATTAGATTGACTTGGATTATTCACGCATGAAATACTTGAACCAAGGAGGTGGAGAGAGAGAGAGAGGGATGTAGATGGGTTTAATTTGTAGGAGAAGCTGAGAATATAAATATGTATGTCTAGGAATATATGTGGTGAGGAGATGAAAATGGGAAAGGCAGAGAGACAGACGGAGATGAGGAACAGACCTCGGGAAGTAGAGGAAGAGAGACAGACTGAGAGAAGATGAGGTCTGAGATTTAAGATTGAGAAATCTGCCAAGTGTAACAGAATGAGAAAAGAGAGCTGGAGAGGAGAGAATCACATTGAGATGTAAACTCAAACAGAAGGATGACAGGGAGATGAGCTGGCAAATGGAAACAGGGCAACATGGGTGAATGAAAGACGAATGGAGAAATGAACAGGAAAGAAATGGTTGAAAAGATGGAAACAGGTGGGAAGAATTCAAATGCAGATTAGAGATGAGGAAGAGGATGCAACAGAGCGAAGAAGAGAAATGAGAATAGCATGGACGGCATTTTGATGCAGTAGTTCCTGTCTAGTTTACAACAACCGAATGCTGCTAACCAGTCGTTTGTCCTCGGAAACAATCCGACAATGTGTGAAGACTGTGATGGCTGTTTGAAACAGGTATAAATAGTTTTATCTTCAGATGTGGTTATACAAACTAGTTTATTTCAGTCTTACTCCAGCTTTTATTGAAAGAGTAACTTTAACACCCTTTGAGAAGCTTGTTTTTAGTTATTTCCACTGAGTTAACTTGCAGCAGGGATACTTTAGCAGGGATGAGAGGTGTGTTTTGGTTCCTTACCTTTTCACCCACTACTACACTACTACTTCCTCTACTCTCTCTTCTTACCTCTGAAGCTGAGAATGAACTGCTAAGACTGAAGGTCTGCATAATTTAACTTGTTCATCTGTCTTTGGGAAAAGAAGTGGACACCAAAAATGACCAGTTTGTGGTGAATGTGGACGATGGCACCGTCAAACTCCTGCCCAGTTCAAGCACAAATTGCTGTCTCAGCAAACAAAGGAATCACCTCCATCATGCAGCTTATCTTGAGACACACCATGTCTGTTTCTAATGGAGCAGAAAACATGCAATCTGGGCCACAACACGACAAACTTTGCTTTGCTTTTCTACCATAGTCCTGTTCCAGACTGTGCCAGTTTAATCAGGAGTGATTTACAAATATCAAGTGTACTGATTAAACATAGATCAAATCTTGACATTTATTCAATCTGCAGCTTAAGCCCAGTTGTGTGAAAAACTACACAATTGTATTGTAGCAACTCCTGGCTTGGCACATTGCGCCAAGTTTCCAAGCAGAGCTTTAATGCTGATTGTTGAAAGAATGATGGTCAGATACAGATTACCATCAGTGTTTTGGAGCTTGAGGATGCTGAGATGAAGAAGCATTTGATTGTAATAAATCAAGAGCACACTGATTGGCTCCTAGGGTGATAAAAGATGGAGAGGAAAGGCTTCATTTCAACTGGTCATCTACTCAAATAATATCCAGCTCTGGAATGATTACTAGAAATTTCCAAAAGACAGTCAGTGCACTCCACATACACTGGTCATGATTGAAATAAGACTTCTGATATACACACATTTTGTTCAAAAAGCTCATGGGAATTCCCTTTACGAAGAGAGGAGCTAGATGTAGCAGATTCAGTGATGACTGATATTCCTGTCTGGTGCTATGGTTGAGCTCTCAGCCGCCTGCCCTGTTTTCTATTTGCTCTTTTGAAAAATACTTGGGGCTGGTCTTCCTAAAATGATACCAAACATCAGCCCTTCAACCAAAACTTCTGCTCTCTCTCTGTTCCTCAGTCACTTATGCAACCCCTTTGACTTTATTGTAAAAAACAAGGTAGTGACTGATAGAGGGAAATTTATATTAATTTAAATTAACTTTAAAAAACCCAAATAATCTGGAAACCACTTTGACGTACATCAGTGCAGGGTAACTAGGATAATATAGTGTATCCTGACACAGGGACGTGTCAGTCCACAATGATGTGTGTCAGTTCACTGTTGCTGCGTGGGCTTACATAAACAATAATAGGTGTGGGTTCCTTTACGTGTGTCACACGCCACTAGTGTGTGTTGCCCTAAAGTGTGACTGAGATAAAGAGGGGAAGGAAAGAGAGAGAGAGAGAGAGAGAGATGGGGATGCTGAATAAGGGTGTAGAGGAAGAGAATAAAACAGAAGAAGGGGGTAGTTGGGCAGACTGCAGTAGAAGCACAGGGTCAAGAGATAAAAAAAAAAAAAGATGGAAAAGAGGATGGAAAGTGAGAGGAAGGGAAAAAGGAGTGATGGAGAAAGTTGGGGTGGGTCTAAAGTCTAAAGTAAAAGAAACAACAACAGCTGTGTTTGTTCCAACAAACTGAGGTGAATGACATTAGAGGAGAATAGGTGTGAATGGTAAATTATAGGACGCTCTCAAAGACGCATAGGAAATTAGCAGTGTCGTGCTCAATTATTTGAATAGATCACTCTGGGTTTTCCCCAGTGGAGCCTTCTGGTAGAATGACATAGGCTCAGATTACAGAGATAGAAGAGTCAGTGTCATAGGACTGTGGACAAGATTTAGTAGCTATATGTGTGGAGTCGAGTGTGTAGATGGCAGGTTTGTGTGTGTGTATATATATATATATATGCACCCTATGTTGACATTAGCATGTTTGCAGAGAGTGGCAGCTAATCTGCTTATGCAGTCAGAGCTCATTCGGCTCCAGAATCCACAAATAAATGTTTAAATCTATTTGACTGCAGCTGCTGCTTTTCTTAACTCAAAAAACACAGAAGCAGTAGTTTTAAATGATGAAAGACTGACTGAATGAGTTGTTGATGAAAATTTCTTGTCACTCTAAAAAGATGTCTTCATCTGTATGTGGTCATATGTTTCTTTGTGCATTCATGTGTATATTCACACATACTGAATCATTAACTCCTGTGAGATCCTCAGATGCTGACAGACTTGCACATTTAACATTATCACTGTTTTCATCCTCAGAATCTCATCCCTTCATATCATTCTTTCCCTGTGACTGCAGCCACAACACTTCCTTGGTCCATTTTAGGAATATACTGTATGTATCTGCTTGTTTCTGAGAAAGGTTTGGTTTATTCATTTATTTAATATGGGACATTGCATATTAATTACAGTTTAGTCAATATGCCAGAGTTAGTCAAGAGGCTAACTTTCATTTGTAGTCCCTGAGTACGGTACATAAAAAAACCAAAGTTATAATAAACTCTCAGATATAGTACAGGATCTATCAAGTGCAACACAATAAAACTATGCAATACAATCCTACACAATAAAACATGATAAGACATGCGTTATATAGTACATGATTCCAATTTCAACCTAAATCCAGTTGTACCAGATGCACTGTGGACAGAAGATGCTGTACATGTCAGGAGATCTGCAGTGAAATGTGAATGAAGACATTTAGACCATGGTTCAGATAATGCTTTCTTGGATTGTTGTTGCAAATTGTTGTTTCCATGTTTAGTTTGGCTGTATGTTCATATGATTTAGATTTGTGTAGCCAGTTACATATAGTACATGCCATGGTCACTGTTGTGTGTTACAGTGATAGAAGCAAATTACCGCATCAAGTGCACAATGGTAAAAGTTCATTTCTCCTGGTGTGTGATTGATGTATATACAGTACTACACTTTTTAGGCCCGTGTATGTCTTCTCTCTGCTCCCTTGAGGGCTCCCTCCCATTCAAAAGGAAACACATTGCTTTTGCACGCCTCCACATGGATAGGCCAGTTTTTCAATTTCCTTCCTAATACATGAGGTCTGGGCAATATGCTGTGTAAGTGATTTCACATCAGCTCCTGGGGGGTCTTCACAGCGATCAAAGAATCCCCTCTGGGTGCTATTGGGTTTTCATCTCTCAGGCTAACATGTTAGTATGTATGTTTATATATGTATGTGTGGTTATGTGTAGGCTAGACAAGCAAAGATAAATCTCCAATGATCCCTGTGGGGAATCTGGGTCTTTGCATCAGCATGTGGTAAAACCATACAGCAGGGAAACAAATAGAGCATCGTATATAATATTTACTTTGAGATATTCACATAATTACAGCATTATTAGAGTGTGGAAAAACAAGCTAGGATACACAATGCATCACTTGAACCTGAAGTGTAATCAGTGAGGTCTGGAAATGTATTGGTGTTTATTTTAACTGTAAAGGTTGAAAATAGAATACAAATGTCAATACTACTAAAATATTGTGATTTTAAACGTTTAGCATTTAGCAGTTCCTCTTTGTTCAACAGTTTTTGTAATGCTACATGTCCGCTAATTGGTAAAAAAAATTGTGCATGTATTTCAGGGCATCAAACTGTCAGAAATGGCAGTTTATGAGTTGACGACATGTCTCCTGGACAGGCACGTCAGATTGCATCTGTGCGAATGGTCTGTTCAGACGGTTTCTTGAAACTTGCAGTGGGTTATAAACTGTCTGCTCCAAAATCAAAACACACTCAGCTGCTCACAGAATCCCATTTACTTTGAAATGCCTCTAAATACCCTTTCGACAGCCATCCTCGTCAATCTGATGCCATAATCCATCATTATGAATGCAGAGTGGGAGGCTTTAGTTCAGGGAATTGGCTTCCTTTGTTTCCTGATGAAAAATGACTCGATGGCTGGGACTTTCCTACAGTAGATGAGTGATGGTTTCCAGCCAAGAACAAAGCAATGAGGATGTTATTACTTACAATTCAAATGGTGGCTTTGAGGCTTTTACTAGTAACAGACTGCACAGTGTGAGGGCGGCATCTTCACTTCTTCGTGGGTTCATGTATGAGTATTTCTTAGAATTTGACTGTGTAGTACACAAAGTTGAAAATAAAATGCACACTGTGTACGAGTCTTCTCAGGTGCAACCTTTTAAACTGGGTCTAAACACTTTCAGGTAGAGAAACATTGTTCTTGTTGCCTGAGCGTTTAAGATACTTTTTACTCATTACTAATTATTGTAATCTTGATAACACTTAAGATGTATAGTAGACCTTAAGAAACCACCAAATAAACATCATTTTCTACATGTGTAAATCGTTAGTAGAAGTGTAAGGCTCTCTTTCCTTAAACTATATCTGAAAGCCTTTCTTAAGGAAGAATTAATTTACAAATCAGAGAACATATACTGTATCTACATTTAGCAGGGCATTGGAAGGTGTTATTTCCCACCTTAGCATATTGAAATGCCTGACACATTAGAATTAGAAAGGATGTTATGATTCAGTGAACGGGTGTTTGGTGATTCTTAAAGTGATTTTAAAGCAAAATGCATTAATACTGATGCTAACAGCAACTCTCTCTTCCTTTCTGAGGTTGGTAGACAGCTAAGTTGAATCCATATATCTCATGGCTGTTGGCACAACAGTAGGTCATCTAACACAGACACAGAGCAGGGAAACAAAGTTTTTATAAGATTGCACTTGCAGGCATTGTTACATTGTCTATGTGTCACCAAATTCTTCCCCACTTCACTGATCATTTTTGAAAAGTGTTATTGTCAGTTTAACAAAATCAGGAACTGTTACGTCTTCATTTAAAATACTCATGTTGCCTAAAGAGATCTCTTCAGGACTGTGCAAACTGATGTTGATCTCACATCTCTTACTACTTACTACTTCTGTTGTTGCACCTATTAGGACAGTTACACCTGCACCATTATTATTCCTATTGGTGCCCAGTCTGTTGACGTGGTGCAGTTCCCAGCATAGCCCCACGCAGCTTCAACCTGAGCAAAGGTCTAATCAGCCAGAGGAATCAACCATCTGTGTGCAGGGCCTTCACTTCCCTTTTCTTTACAAAAATGAGATGAAAATAACTTTCCTACATCACAGCTGCTTAAAAAGAGTAAGGCTAAGGATAAAAAAGAAGGGAAAACAACTGAAGTGACTAAAACAAACACTAGACTACAATAGACAAACAGTATAAGGGCAGACAGCGTCAGATTTCTGAATCCTTCCTCCCTCAGCCTTCATTTTGAGTCAAAGAACAATGGAAATACAGTTCACACAAAAGAAACATTGACAGTAGAACAACTGCTACATTCTTATTTTTAGGAGTTAATAGCTGAAATATTTAGTTCAACATTGTAATTCTATGAAAACTAGTTTCAAACTAAAAATTAATCATTTATCTTTACAATAAAATTCATAAGCCTACAGAGTATTATAGCTTCATGCTGTAAGCCATACAGTAGGTTCAGGTTTTGTTGCTGCAGTCTCAAATGAGGAATAAAAAAAAAAATATCTGGAGATATTTCTGCCAGGAGATCACACAGCAAGAACTTCTTCGAGCAGTATAGCAGCAAGCTAACTTTCCAGACATAAACACATCCTTATTTGATGTATTTCTAGACCACATACATAATGTTTTAGGGATTAAGTTTTATTTTCTTGTATAAACAAGTGCTAAACTCAAAATGAGGCAGAAATGGAACTGTGTTAGTGAGAGAATGGAAACCCAAAGGGAAAAACATCCCTGACCAGAATATATGTTTTAAAAAGCATCAAAATGTGGTATTGCAGTGATTGTCAGTTGTACACACACACACACACACACACACACACACACACACACACACTGAATCACTATGGTGCCTTTAGGAGGGTTAATGGATTCTCATGGTGGCATTAGAACCCGTATTAGTATTGAAACACACATGATTATAATTATCTAATCAAGTGTCCTCCCGTCTGGCTAGCATCCTTAACAAGCTCTCTCCATCGCTAATCAGCTAATTACGCCACTATTATAATCAGCCCAACTCTGGCTTACCACAGATGAGATGCTAGATTAACATGGTAAACAAAATATGCCGGATATGAAAGGAGGAGGTGCAGGAGGACATCAGTGAGTTCAGGGAAGTGGAAGAAGATGAGGAGGGGGGGGGGGAAGGGGTGGAGAGGTACTTTTGGAGACAGTCTGATTGGATTAATGAAAACACTTGCATCAACTTGGCACACATGCAAACTGGCCAGTTAGTTCTACTACAGGACTCCCCTCATTTCTTTTGACCTCACCTTGCCACATGCCACATAATAAATAACAATAACCATGCTTTCCATGTACGGCCCTGGTTGTGCACATTGACTCTCTCATTAGACCTTTTTCACAGCGAACATGTAGGCTTGTCATAGCAGGTATTATCCCTGCCTGTGTTCCCATCACAGTGCTAGCCCGGCCACCCACCGGTGCCTTTTCTTTTTACTGTGAAGGGAGAGAAAAAGCCTTCTTCACAGACAAATGTAAGTATCTTATTTGGACACTCTGTCTGACAAATCTCAATAATCCAGCCATCTCTTCACAGCTATGTAGTGTTACACCCTCTTCATGAATCTCATCTCTTCGATCCTCCTCTGTTGATCCCTTGCTACGCTTCTCCCCTCTTGCACCACTTCTCGTGTATTGCTTTTTCTTCCAACCCATCTGTTTTTGCATTTTCTGTCTCTGGCAGGCTGTATAATTTGTAATATGACTGCCAGTACTGGACATGTCATTAGACTGACACTGGACTCCGTGTTTGCTGTGCCTTGAAAGCCTGTGTTTTGTTTTGTTGCAAATGTAAAGGCTTTGGTTTTGTTTGACTGAGCCTGAGCTACTGCCAGGCCCAAAGCTATACACTGAAGGAAGTCGTGACACTGAAGAAAGTGTTTTTAAGGCTCTGGTGATTCTCTGAGATATTTTTGACTTCTCTCTATGAACTAAGCTTGTTGCTAAGCAGTAAAGGTCCCTCAGCTCCCTGGCTGAAGTCTAATCCATTGCCTTGTGACATTAGGTTATGGAATATTATATCAGGCAAAATACAACCATGGGGACATTGGAGGGATTTTAAAATCTGTTTTAGACACAGTGAGCTGTTTGAAATACATGTTCAGTTTGCATAGGAGGTATTCTGAAGGTATACTTAGGTAGAACATTTGTAAGTAATAAGAAAACATACTTAAGTGTCAAAAGTCAAAATGTCCCCTGTCAAAATATTAAATCACTGATATACTGACTGAACCAACTCGGAGCTATGTCGTTCAGGTAGTGCTTTACAAACTGCAGGGTAGGTTACATACAGGTAGTAGTAGATAGAAGAATATAAACTGCAATATTTGTCTTTCTAAAATGCAGCAGTATAAAACTCCACAAAAAAGAACATACCAGTACAACTGTCAATTATCCCAACAACCAGAAAAAGCTTTCTACTTAAGACATCGTCCCTAATAACAATCATCAATTTAAATACATTTATTCATTTATTTGACAGGGATCCATATAAATTACATTTGTGAAAAATATGCCAAAAGGCTGATTTTGAGCATGTTCCGTGTGCTGCCCAGTGTTTGTAGGGAGACCAGAAAGAGATGCTGCTGCTGAAATTTTTATCATAAGATTGTGAGCACCACAAATTAAATGTATCCACTGTAGTGGGTTGTCCAACTCCTCCAACATACAGTATCTGTACAGCTACATACCACTGACTTCCAGAGGAAAACATGATTTTTAAGTTGAATACAAACAAAACAACAAAATCTTTAGATTTGTTTATTTGATCCTGAGATTATAGAGTACAAAAGTATACAGAAGTGGAAAACAGAACTGACCAAAGCAAACACATTTATGGCTGTGATGTTGGCCTTAACAAAACAATAAACTCTTTCCTGTTGCACTAACCTCTCTCTTCCTACTGGGCAATGCAATGACATGTTTACAACCTTTTGTAACCCTTGTGTCTACAGGTACTGCCACAAGTTCATTCACCTCTTGGGAAAAATTTATCTCCTGTGTGTGATGCTTTTTCTCTCCCTACAGTCAGTAATAAAGCTGGGGTCAGTGGGTGCTGACAGGTTAGGTTATTACCTCTGCCAAGGGCAGGGCTAATGTTCTATCTGGTGTTTGTTTGCGAATAGCATAACAAAAAGTAATGAATTGATTTAGGTGAAATTTTTTGGAGAAGCACAGTATGGTATGGCCCGCAGAGCAACTGATTAGATTTGGGTGCTGATTTGGATACAGACATTTTAAAAACGATTATTTACCATTGTGAGTGTAGGAAAGGCTGCTTGACTGCATGTGAGCCCCCTTGTGGTCAAAGTGCGCTGGTGGGCACATACAGAGACTGTATCAGCAGTTTACCAAACAGATTTTGAGCTGGCAGAACATAAACTTGTGGAAATGTGACGTCTTCACCATTCCAATGAATGAATATTTGTCATGTCTATCGTTTTTCTTGAACAACTTTTAAACTAATAATGATATCAGCATCATTCCAAATTCCAACACTAGGATTTCATTGTCAGTCGATCATGTTACGAGGGTCAAACTATCACCAGCTGTAATGGCATTATGGGGAATCGACTTGCCCTCGGCAGAGGTCTGTGCTCTCTGAGTGCTGTCTAGTCGAGTGCTGGAGTAGTTGACTGAATGAATCATACTAATAGGATATCAATAAATCAGCACTGCTTTATGCAAAGCAGATTTTTCTTACAACATAGCTTTGAAAAATCCATCTTGCAGGCAGCACTTGAGTTTGTTGAAAATGCAAATTACGATGTAGTATTTTCAGTTATTGACTTTCTATTAGACTCCCTCAAGCATCAAAATAAAACTACTGAACACAACAGTATCACGGACAACCACATGATGATTCCCGATGATAAACATCCTGGCCACTGGAACATGTGACAGCAGCAAAGCCCTTTGGGGATTGATGGCATTAAATAAAAATACAATCCAAATGCACATCTGACATAGTAACACAGTGAAATGACACTCGGCAAAATAAACAACATGGCAGATAAAATTCTACAATAACCCTAAAATCAAGTCATAAAGCATATGATTTATGAGATAACGTCATGGCACATGACCTCCCTTTAGAAAGCAGCAGTATATTACCTCACCAGTGCACACGCTGTAAACATTGGTGTTGTGACAGTAATGCAGACCACCTCACTTCATATCAGGTCAGTTTGTTTCTATTATTAATATCAAATCAGGTCACCTCACTTGTTTCTATTATTAATATCAAATCAGGACAAAATCAGATCAGACACACATTATTTAGTCTAGAACTCATCTATTGAAAACAGGTGCGTTTAGGTGTATTTTTAGAACTGGCTGGTGTTGTGGAAAACATTATCAGAGTTCTCCTGTAGGTACGCAGTGCGGGCCTCTAGCACCGTTAACTGAAAATGAGGTTTAATTACCATCTGAATTGCCTTTACATAATGATGACAATTTACAATTTCTTTATTCAGACATTCTTTACCTCCAGTCACCATCACCATGCTCACTTGTTCTAATGGAGTAATTAAACTCTAGGGATAGAAGCAATTACATCAGGTTAGATGGGGACACCGTACATGGCACCATGCCTTCATTATTTGTCAGTGAGCTGTAGGTGGTGGAAACTATTTTTTAAAATTTGTCTTATAAAATGTAACTCATAGAAAATCAATAGTTAGAAAACTGTGTAAAATCATAACCAACGCCATTTAAATCAATACAAAAATAGAACAAAATAAAAAATAATAAAAGAATGAAAAAAGTAATTAGATGAAGACGTTCTGTACATTCTGTACTGATACATTCTGTATTTCCTCTCTCATTCAGGGATTCATATGATTCAGTAAAATGTATTTGTATTATTGTGAATTGGTGGGATTTACCTCCCCCTGACCTCTAAACACGTTTCGAAACAGCTTCGGTCCAAATAGTGCCAGTGTTTGCCATATTGCCCATCAGTCCAGTTGATCACAGTCTGTTGACTCATTGGCTGCAGCCTCCTGTCGTGTTTGTCGTGCCAGGAATGAGAGGCCAAACAGGCTGATTGTTTCTTTTGCTGGCATGCTGGTGTCTTCCTGGTTTACCGAGGGGTCAGTGAACCATCAGAGGGTGAGGAGAATTTTCATAAGGCGATAACATCTGGGCACTAAAAAATATCACAGTCTGTATTTGTGGGTGGGTGTGTTGACATGATTGCTGTAAACCCCCTGTGTAGTACGATTAGGGGGAACCTTCATTTTAACAACTCACATTCACGCCTGCAGCACTAAAGTCACTTCCTTTCTCACTCTTCATGATCCTCTATCTCTTTTTTCTCTCATTCACACACCATCAATATGGATCTGTCTTGCATTGTGCTTCAAACACGTATTGAACTTCACTTCAAGCACAGTTTCCTTCACATCATGTCCAGCTATAATAGTAAATTCTTGGAAACGAGAGATTGCCAGTTTGACAGACTCATGTCCTTCAGTGCTCTGGGCAGGAGTTTTAACTGCACAGGGACCGAAAAACTCATCTTGAGGATAACTGTCATGCGCTTTTTTTTTTTTGTTGGGATTGTCACACACTGTCGCTGCCAACTGCATAAAACACTTACCACTTAAGGTTCATACTGTACATAATTGGAGTGAGCATATGCTGTGCTAATACACACACATGCACAAAGGCTAACTGACAGGACACGTGCCAACACTTTCCCCTGGGGACAAGTATGAGCTGCACACCAAACACACGGTATATCACATTTATATTCACTTGATGCTTTTATTGACCAAGATTCACACACCCTTGTGGACACCAACACAGAAAAACAGACATAAACATAAAGGAAGGAGCCACATGATGGGTTCTCAACACTTTGTGTCCACAGGTGGCCCATCTGATTTGGCATATCTGTGTGTGTGTGTGTGTGTGTGTGTGTGTTCTTATGTGACATTAAAAAAATGCAAGTTGAGCATGTGTGTCTGAACGGGAAGGAATGTTATGGTAGGAAGTGGTATAAAAGAATAGAACAGGTGGTCCATTGATCCTTCCAGTTATTTTGGATGTTTTCATGCTACTGTTTATGTCATGGTCACAGACAGTCCTCTCACATTTCGCACACTATCTGCCGGTCTCCACTGATACAGCTCAGTTTCCTGAACAGTGATACATTTTGGCAGAAAAGTCTCAAATGCAGAAACAATTCAGTATTTGACTGTCCCTTGACTTTGCTCCGCTGTGAAGCCAGGGTTCGCATTTCATAGGTGACAGCAGCGTTTACCCACCATGCTGTCTGTGGCACTGCACAGTGAGAGGGCAGCAATGTGATGCAATGCAATGAAATCCACTATCACACAGCACAGCCACTATCAAGTACTGTATGTGACATCAAAAATAATGAATGCATTATTCTGATGAGCGGAAGTAGGAGTCAAAATAAAGCTGAAACTACCTGTTTTATCTGTCACGGGCTGCAACTATTCCCTTAAGATATAATAAGTTTTTTACTGCTTAAAAGCACTTCCAATCTATTTCATTATGACATCCAATTAAAAACTGTTCCAGGTGAATCTGTTGAACCTTGTACATTTTAGTTATTGTTTTCAGTTTAACAACAACAAATTTGTCATTTTCAGTAAATAAAACCTACATTGCATCTTCTTAGTCAACAGGAAGTAGTTTTCATCCAATAATAACAACCAGTCTTTATACTTTTATGTCACAAATTTGTAACTATATTATAATAAGTAGTTATAACTGTAAACATTGCTTGCTGTTGTCGATTCCTCTATCACAACCTCTTTCTTATGTACTGAAGATACTGTTCATGTAAAGAACGTCTTTGTTCTACCAGCAAAGCCCATTCTACCAAAGTCAGCTGCATGGCCATTAGCTATAAATGGTAGAAGTCATGTTTAGTATGTCATTTCTCTGACACATGCCTCTTGTTACTAAATTACTGTTGGTGTTAACATCAACATAGCAAGTATGTAACCTGTGGCTACACCGCAAACACACACACAGAACCTATTAACACCACTCATGACATCATAATATGACAGTGTAACAAATAAAAACAGCCTAAAATGGGAGTAACAGGAAAGCTCAATAGCATTGCACTCATCTGTAATACAGAAAACATTATTGAAAAGTATGTGCTGAATTCTGCACTGTGACCCCATGACTCTAAAACCATAAACTGAAAAATATAGTGGCTTCAGAACTACAGCCACTCTAAAAAAATATAGTGGCTTCAGAACTACAGCATCAATTTTCAGTGTAACTTTAAAACAATGGTAAGGTAAAGCCACCTGCAGTTAATCTGCTTCAGCCCTGGACAAGCCAAATTAGTCCAGGAACTAAGTCTAATTAATTCTGACAAGAATTAAATAGTAGGATTAATGAAACAAGTGTGCTGCTGTTCAGTGATGTAATGGTAGTCATGTGTCATTTAATTAAATTGTAAGGAATGGGATAGGATAAAGAAACCAGGTATACATACAGAGAAAACAACACAGAGTGTCTGTTCCATGAGATACCTGAAGGATGTGCTCCTTGTTCCAAATGTATGTCATTAAATTAACCATGAACTATTATCTGTCTGTTATGAGGCTATATTCTAAGTGGACTAGTGCATTAAGGACATTTATGATAACATGGATCCATTTTCACCTCCTACCAAACTTTTCTGTCAATCCCTCAAACTAAATCCAGTTTACTGAATAAAATTAGAGAACGTACCCAGTCACTGGACATGTATCACTATACATGTATGAATATATAGTTATTTGAAAAGCTGAGTGGGAAATTGAATCTTTCCATGAAAGGCTAAATTAAACTTATCTCCAAACAAGTTCTGTTTTCAACTCCATCTCCCTGTGACCTTCGTTAGGATAAGCAGTATAGATAGTGGATGGATGGTGAATCTAACTGGACTCTGCAATCTAATAAGAAATACTGTAGATATAACTGTTTCCAACCCTAAGTGTTGAGTTCTACTGTGGGTCACAAGGTCTCATCAGTGGGCAGGGGTGCTACTTGAGATTTTGGGCCCCATGAGACACTGTCAATCTGGGGGCCCTGACACTCACGATATCTAATGCTGTACAGGGACATCATGCATTCAAATGTTTTGAGTGCTCACATTCATTGTTAGAGAACGTTTATTAAATCATTCATACTACTGTATATTTTTGCAATGTAGATTACATCTAAAGAGGAGTCAATTTATTTGTTCTACAAGTTATGTGTGTAAATCTATAATTTATCTGGATGTGAAAGACAAAGCCTAAAAGGTCCTGTGTTCTATAGCAGTCTGTCTCTATGTCAATGAAAAACTATACAGCAGCACATTTTGAACAAGGTTTGTCATTAGCTTAAACATAATTGATGATATTATACCCAATAGAATCCAAATAACAATAAATGCAGTTTTAAACTGGTAATTTCTTTAGTTTTACAGATGGAACTAATATAACTATCTGTTGCTAATCTGTCTTTGGGGATCACGATAGTAAAGACAACAACAGAAACACATCTGATCATTTCCTCTAGCATGCCTACCTCCAACACAAGAAGCTGCTGTGTCCTGACTGACTGACTGTTTGCAGTGTGTTGTGCTGCTAATAAAGTGACATGCAATGAAGATGCACATAATGAAGCCTCAAGCAAAAAACAGACTTATTTTCATATCTAATTACTGTTGGATATCATCCCTCGCCCTGAAGTCAGTGGGTTTTTGGTTGGACACCTGAGATAAGATGTGTGGTTAACACGAGGCCAATACATTTTCACATTTTGTTCTCTGAAATACCCCACTCATGAGTTTAATGCTTTTACGTGTCTTAGAAAGGTGGTTGCTAACAAGTGGCTAAATGAGACTTCAGAGGCTGTCTGGGGTTTTACACGTCATCATAGAGACTCATCTACTCACTACTTGTTAACTAACTAAGCGCTAAAACAAATTACAAGTTGGATGCTGTGGTGCTAATGATTAAATCATGTGACTGGTGTAGTTACTTTATAGACTAAGATTAGCTTTTTACTTCTGGTGATTGTATTTGGGTTTCAAACATCATAAAAGTGATGTTCACCTGTGAAGATTATCTTGCTGAACAAACTGTATGTGTCACAAACTGCTGTTTGTCACATAGGCTTGTTTTCCACAATAATTAAAAAGCCTATGTGGCACTCTAGACACTGTGCTCTCCAGATGGAAAGAAACCAAACGACCTGAGCAGGGAGGGCCGGTCTGACTTAAATCACACAGAAAAGTACCTTTGGCTTTTATGTTTTGTTAGGCTAGTCAAAACACTTTCTGCAAAAATAGAATTGAACAATTATTATAACCATCCAATCAAGTTGAAGGGGCACAGTGCCTGTGGTTGTATACATGTTTTGTGTGCCCCAGTTAGTCTGAGCCCTTGAAATCCTCTTAACTTTTCCCCTCTTTAGGGTGTCTGTGGTAGTGGCTAATTTAAGATGGACCATTTCATTTTAAGACTCCTCAAGAATACAGTACAAAATAAACAGTCTTGTAGTTAACAACAGAACTTGAACACAGCACCATTCGTTTTGATTATGGGTGAAAATGGTGTGGCACATAACAACCGTAGGCAGCAATGACACCCCTTTAATCAAAGCAAACAGCTTCCTCCGGGATGTAACGGCTTTTATATAATGGTCACTCATGCAAGAGTACTAACATTTTCTTAAAGTAGTATGAAAGCATAACAATAAGAAACAGGGGCAAACAGGATTATGTCTTTTTAGCTGCATGTTTACCACACAAGTTGCTACGGCAACCAGTGTCACACTCACAAAATGTGTTTCATGTGAATCTATAGCAAGGCTAGAATGAATCTTCATGCAATGATAGCACAGTCTGTTCATTTGCAGATATTACCTGCAGTAAACAATTTAAGAGAATATAACTGCAGCTTATACGGACTAATCTGCTGGTTTAAATCTTCAAAAAAGTGTGTGTGTGTGTGTGTGCATGTGAGCGTGAGAGAGAGAGAGCAATGCATAAACAAAGCAGCATTTACTGTATGTCATGAATTTGGGAAGCCGTGAAAAAACATCCTGCAGCTGCTGGATGAAGATGCACACTTATGTAGTACGCTCTACCTTTTTGTTACCAGTCCCTCATGTTGAGTGATGGTGGCTTAAATAACTGGAACACATCTTCCATATGTAACCAGTCAGTGAAATTGACTCACAACATTTCACTGATCAGGTAACGGCTGCAGGCTGCTGTTGCGAGAAGTGAAGCGTATTACTGGGTGAGCCAACCCCATTAAGAGCAGGTCGTCTAGGTGAATGATTAAACAGGCCGAGGGGTGTTTTGGCCAATCAGCCTTTTAAGTTAATATTATGCAAATGATGCATCAAAAAGCAACTGTATGAAAATGATACCCAAGCTGACAGAGGTGTGTGTGAGTATGTGCATTCATTGTCTATGTTGTTAGAACTATAACATTAAAAATTATGCAACTGGTTGGTTTTCTGAGAGAGGTTTTGAAGCTAGGGTGGTAGCACCTCACTGCGTCTGCTATGGTTAATCCAAAAATTGGCAGAGGTGGAGCATGAGGGATTTTGCTGGACAGCTAGTGGCCACCTGTGGTGGGATGTGCCTGCCTGTCACTCAAAGCTGCCACACCCTTAATTATGCATCATTTTAGTCATACTATAATTTAAATGTACAAGTTATATAAAAATTCACTCATACAGTTGTCATAGAAGGAGAAATGAGCTATAGAGACCAAAACTGTTTTATGTATCAGGCTGTAAATGTTTATTTCTGCTGTAAAGTTGACGATTTAACATGGGAGTCTATGGGGAGTGACTCCCTTTTGGAGCCAGCTTCAAGTGGCCATTGGAGGAAATGCAGGGTTTAAAACCTCTGCACTGCCTTCATTTCTCAGACTGCCTCTTGTGTATGACATTCTTACTGTAATTTTTCGGTGTGTAAATGTGTGTGTGAATGGGTGAATGGTGTATGATCTCCTGTAAAGTGCTTTGGCCAGTGCAACACATTTACCATTTTCCATATAGTAGATGACAAAACCGAGTACACCCTGTGCAGTATCACTAAATGGTTTAATTATTCTAAATAGTCTCATCACTAATTGTAATTATAAGTTGAAGTGTCAGGTTTCTGATCTAAAAACCAACAGATATGAAAAAGAAACACAGAGGTCAGCCTGTCCTTTTCTGCTGAAGCCTTTGGGATCAGTAAGTCTCTCACTGTCCCACAAAAAGGGTGCTGTGCTCTTGGCTGTTGTCTATGTTTAGTCAACTGATGCCTGTCCATTGCATTGCTGCCGCTTTATTTAAGTCTTCCACTGAAAGTTCCCAAACACCCGACAGGCTTCTGAGTGTCCCACTGTGCTGATGGACATACACCAGCAGGAGAGCCTCACTCTGGGCATGAAAACCCAAAAGTTATACTGCTGTGGATACAACCAACAGAACCTTGTGTTATTACTATTGTTTTTGTTCTTTTTTGCTGTCATTTCATGTATTCTCAGTTCAAGCATTCTACACTGAATTCACACAAAGCTTCTTTATTAAAACGATCTATTTTGTAAAGAAAACTCACTTGAACTGGGCTGCAGTTACAACTAAAAACATTAAAAGCAACTGTTTCTTAACATTACTTAATTAAACTGTATCATTGTGAACTGCAAGACTCTGTTTGGTTCCCCCAATTACAGACATTAAATACTTACAAGTTGGACCATATGAAACATCTTCTTACCGTGATAATATCCATTCAAATGCTTTATACACATCAGGGACAGGGACTGAGAAATGTTTTTTTGAAGGTTTTTTAAAGCCATAGTGTCCTTGTCTTTATTTAATTTGTATGTGTTCATGGAAGGTTGGCCTGCATGTTCTCTTTTGTCAATGCACATGCAGAAAGTCTTCACAATCACAGTTCTGTTGTGCCCACTGAGCTATTTAGTGTTTCCACACTAAATAAAGAGTGCACACTTGAAAGGCCAATTAGTTCTTGGGGTTGGTTTTTAAAATTACACTTTTCATGTGCTTGCACATGCGACCCACCTACTCCTCTCTGTTAGGGCCACCGTGTGGTTTTTGACTCTGTTTATGTCTGTGTTTTTGTGGTTGTTGTTTTCATACACTGCTGTATTTATTTTCTTGTCGCCCACCGTATCCGGCCCCCTACTGACATCCTGGCCTATCATGTGGGGTTTCCATGCCAACTCCCACCCCAGGAAGCAGCCCTAATTGGCCAGCAACCATCTCATGGTGATTCAATAGCAAGAAAGGAAGTAATTTAGAAAGTAATTTATGTATTTATTCAAGCTTTATTAGTGAAGATGCAAAACAAAATGCTGTGGACAGATATAAAGTGGTTTAATGGTTATTTGCAACAATTCATTTTACTTTGTTCCCCACTTAACCCAATTTGGCTCGTTCTTTGTTAATCCACGTCTTGTGGCTTCACTCAAATGGCTATTGTTGTGTGTACATATGTGAGTCCACAAGTGTGACACCATGCACACATTTAATTGGCAAGGCCTTTGACGGAAGCTTCTATTCAAAGCACTTAATTAACAATGTAGCTATTATTTTATAGAGCCAAGTACCATCTGTTATTAACAGTAAAGATTATTAATTATTTTGTATCAAGCTTTTTTTCCTTTTAGTATTAAACTGCAAAGAGTAGCTGACTTTATTTGAAGCTGCTCAGGTGATAGAGCAGGTCAGCCATTAATCCCAGGGTGGTAGCCACACATCAGAGTGTTGTCTGGGTGTATCTGAAAGTGTAAGTTGTTGTGGAGGAGTTGATTTCAAATTTCCCCTGTTTTATGGGTATTTTTAAACATATTCTGGTGAGCTACATGTCGGTTTTGTGGCCTGCCACCTTTTTAATTTGCCGTTAATATTGACACAACCTGAGGTTTACCTGTTGTCTGAGTCATACAGTAGGATAAAGCAATATTCAGTCAAACTGCTAATATCCGAGACACGTCATTACGTATTATAGTTCAACATGAAGTAACTGGTAGCTTGTTAAAGCAGATCTAATATACAGTAACCTTCAAAAATAATCTAGTAATACTAACTGCTCTGTAGACCAGCAACACAATGCCTGCAGTATTGAAGCTGTCTACTGATAAGATGTAGATACACTAATCATTGGCTAATTATATTGACTAAAATAGACAATGGTAAGACACCCACACATGCCACTTGTTTGTCACTGCTCGACTGATCCCAGCCATAGATTAGCCATAGTGCATTGTCAGGACCAGTTAATGAAGGCCCACAGAAATCCTCTGATGGTGAGTCAGCGGCAGCAAACGCACGGAATAAAATGGATATGGCAGCGGTTTGTTTTGTCAATGTACTGGCTCTTCAGGACTGAGACAGATTCAGGAGTTATGAAAAACATGGACAGTGAGGAACATAGAATGGATATACAGTAGAAGATAAAGAGAATGAAAAAGAGTGAGAAATTAAAATGACAAACAGCAAAGCAAAGGAGAGAAAGATATAGAGAAGCAAGCAAGAAGGAAGACAGGAGGGAGGGAACTGTGGAGAAAGACAAGCTAAAGGTTTTTTTTTAAGCAAAAAGACTGTAGTGAAAAAGCAGTTTTGATATGTAGGAGTCTTTATCTGCTCATTCACCTTTCGATCACACACAACATCTTAGAGACTCCACTGGCTCAGTTTTGGTGACAATTTTAAAGAATGATGCATCTCACCTTATGTACATTTTCTGATTTCTAACACTCAAGATGTTACTTGCTATTTGATTAGACCAAATAACATGCTAACAATCCCCCTATGGAGTGACAGTGTAAAGTACATAAACAAATGAGCAGAAAAATAGAGCTGAGAAGTGGAATGCAGGCTGTTGAATTTTAAAGTGAAGTGTGCTCATAATCATCTGGTTGTTCAGACATTTTTAAGCTATGACTGGCTTTCCATTAGCAGAGTATGGAAGAGGGGAAAAGGCTGCAGAGATAATATAAAGAACGTAATGAAATGTAGAGACAATAGGAGCAGGAGGAGTGAAAAGTGGTAATCTCCTTGGTGATATGCTTTTTTATGAGTTTGGGCCATATTCCTTTGAGGTAATAGACAGAACAGGAGAATAAGAGGAATAAAAAATAGGAGGGATGGGAGATGGAAGGAAATGGCAGGGCAGGAGAAAGAAGAGTCTGGTTCTAAGTGAAATGGACAGGTAGAGCTTGTCTGTCCTTTCTTTGCATTTGTACTGTATTTTTAATCCCTGTCTTGCTCTTCAGCTCGGCCTCCTTTCTCTTCCTCTTGTTCTGTTGGAAAATTAGGGCTGCGTTGGCTGCATTTAATCCTTCTTCTATATCCTGTTGAGTCTTTTGTTTTGAAGCGGTTTGAAACTGCCAAAATGGCTGTGTGTGTGCGTGCCTTTCCCTCGATCACTGCACCATCCTCAGCCTCTGTCTTTCCTCCATCTCTCTCTCTCCCCTAACAGAACAATGTCCCTCCATCCTCTCCACTAGCCACTGGCAGCTGAAGCAGAGCTAAATAGACAGTGACACTGTGGTGTTTGGATGAGATGGGTTTTATGAAGAGGATGGAGCTGGGAATAAAGGGGAAGCCAATGGGCTTGCATTTTGTCACGAGGATATAAAGTATGATAAGCCTGTGTGATCGGTCTTGGAATGGCACCAAGTAGTTATGTAAAGATGCAGCTGCTTTCCAGTATATGGTAATTCCTCTCATTTTTCAAAGCTCAGTCAATAGTGGCTTCATAACTGCACAAATACGCCTCAGTGGAGGAACCAAGCAGCCTTAAAGATTAATACAAGACTCATAATGCACCATTAGTACACATGCTTCAAAACATCTAAGCAACTCAGATAAAGGACGGTTATCACAGACAGAGATGTTTCCAAAGCTCGGTTAATGGAATGTGGAAAACCGATCCCCTGGAATGATTGCACGGTGCTGGAGACAGTAATGTTTGCTCTCGCTTTCTCCCTCCACCATTATAAAGTCAGCATGTAGCCCGATAGTTACTGTTGTAATTACAATAAACAGTGTGTCACTGTTATGGTACTTACACTATATACTTCTCTGCATGAAAACACCATTTGCCCCTGTGTACTTCTCATTTTTTTGTCCAGCAGCAGGTTGTGAGGACAGCACAAGCCATGATCACATTTGCTTCTTAGATGAACATTTCTGTAACTGCGTGTTGCTTCTGGCTTGGATTTAGATCAAGCACTGTTCATGGTCTATTACACAAAACATGTGTAACAGACTTTCCCCAAACTCATTTTCCACCAGTTATTTGTTTAGGTGATAAATGAGTGTGTTTGTGTGTGCGTGGCCAGGTTTGTCATCGATGCATTGTCAGTGACACATCTGTGTGTATATTTGTGTTGCATATGGGCATGTATTTGTCCCTGTTTGTCAGTCAACTACTGTAGCATGGGGCTGTCCGGCTGGAAGAATTTCAATAGGGAGGTTAGAGTGGTGCACTATGGGTGGCGGACGTAACAGTGCATGTGTTCTGGCTGCATGGAAATAATCTGAATGTCATCCACACATCCGCTCAGACAAAGTCAGCAGGAGTTTGGATGGTTCAAGCATGAAAATAGAGGAGAGTGAGGATTATTTTAAAAAGTTGGAAAGGACAGGAGTTATGGGGTAGAGAGGAAAGAGCGTGAGAGCAGAGAAGACAAAAGAAGAAGAAATGGTCATTAGGAGGAAAGTAACTGGACTGAAGAGAGATGAGAGAAACAGTGAAGAAAAGCTGCACAACTCAAGGTGTAGAGTAGAGGAAAGGAGAGAGTTGGGCCAGTTCGGAAGAGAAGAAACAGTTAGAACGTGTATGAAAGCCATGAGAAGCAAGTGAGAGAGACTACATCATTGTCAGGGACAACAGACTTATGGGAAACATGCAGCCCCCATGTCCCTCTAGTCTTTGTACATCATTTGATGGTCCTTCACCTTTAACTGTGCTAATCACTGCGCCACCATGTGGCCAAGACACCACGTAAAACAATAAAATAATAGGCACAAAAAAATCTCAAAAAATCCTGAATAAAGTCTTAAAAGCATAGAACAAGTTAAGCTAAATCCTTATTTTAGACAAGATTAAAAGCTTTGTTGAGAAGGTTTTGAATGTAGATAGTTTGGTGCAGTCACAAATGTGTTTTTGAAGAGAATTCCAGAGGGTGGGACACAGAAGGCCCTGTCGCCCCAGAGGGGTGAGAGAACCCCACGTGGTACTGGAGTTTACTGAGGACTTTGGATGAAGAACCAAATAGATTTCATTTTCTTGTTTATCTTTCAACTTTGAGCTGCCATACTTTAACTGTAGTTGTGGGCGCGGTGTTTCCTGATCAATGAGAGTTTCAGGTTTATGATTGTTGTCTGAACCAGATGAATATGCTCACTAAAGTTAGAACTTTATCTCCTGTTGAATCCGTCAGTGTTCACATCTCCATTCACCAATGACAAAAGAATGAACTGCAGCCCTCTACTTATTGTCCAAACAGAGATCTGATGTATTGATATTGTTTTAGAAAATGACTGGGAGTGTGAGAGAAAAAGCCATGCCAACTATAGGCTCAAGTTAGAGAAAGCTCATGGTTATGGGAAATAAAACATGGTTAGGGTTAGACAAGGATAGCACTCAATTAGAAGCCACAAGTTCTAGAAATCAAGGTAGTGCTAGCTGGAGACTTCAATGTAGAGGGTGGATACCGGAACCAAGCCCAATGGGGCCCATCAGTGCACAAGAGATCAAGCTGAGTTCAGGCAGAAAGAAATTAGACCCTGTGTTTTGGGTCCGAGTCAGGTTTTGACATGTAGGTCAAACTTTAGGGTAGATGTCTGGAGCACTCAAACGTCTACTTTGTGTAATGATAAGCATAAAAACACCAGGGTCGGGTTCAGACATTTTACGTTATAATTTGTCAGGCTTTGTTCAGACGTCACACTCTCGGGCACAGGTTGGGTTCGGACAGAGATATGCCACCCGAGCCGTGCTCTACTCCGATGCAAACCATTTCACTCTTCTTGCCCTGTTACACTCAGCCAAGCCCTTCACTGACTATACATCACTGTGGGTCAGCCATAGCATTGTCTTCCGACATCTAATACCTCATACTAGCTTGAAGTCTGAGGCACTTTTACGTAAACACTCCTTTTCTCATGAAACACATTTTTTCCAACGTTTGGTTCTTGTGTTTTTCACATACATTGTGTGTATCTAATGCCTTATTTCTTATTAGTAAATGAGTCCGTAGCTCTCTATGTGGATCCATCTTCATTTCAGGCAGCCCTGCACTTCTTTTTTTCTCCTGGTTCCATTTCTCTGTCCACCTTCTACTTCTTCTGTATCTATCATCCTTTCTCTGCTTTTCTCTTTGTCCCTTGATGGATCATGTCCTCAAGTTGACTATTGGGCACTGCAGTGGATCAAAACCTAATTTTCACCCATTTGTTTTAGCCTGAATCTGTCTTCCTTCCTCAGTGAAAGCTGGCCTGTTTTTCCATTTATACACTGTCAACAGTCTTCCACTTGTTTGCCCTCTTTATTACACTTCCTCTGGAGTTTGGACTTTGGTGACCCTTTTGTCATTCAGCTCTTTTGGTCATTTCTTCTATGTTTTCAATTAATCCAAAGCCATAAATTTCCGTCCACCCTTTGCTTTGATATTCCTGTTTATAATGCCACCTCCACACACGCTCCAGACCACCACCGTCAGAGGTTACAGTCAGCAACCTCATGTTTCTGACATTTAACTTTATTATTCTCACCAATCTGTCAAGCTGACCCCCCGGTCTACCCCTCGCTTTCTTCTCTTCCGTTTCTCAGTGCATACAATGCTAACTCCAGCCCTCTCTTGTCTAACCTTTACTTACATGCAGATGGAGGATAAAAGATAGTCCATTATGTTCTCTCTTGAAAACACTCGGAATCACTCAAATGCCACTGTGACTCCTCCTCTTTTATACCAAGCGACCTGGCACTAATCTGGGTTGATGTGCGAGCACGGTAGTGGATTTCTTCTTTTGTCTGTATGATATAGCCTGGTGATTATCTCATTATTTTATCATTCCCCATATTTTAAAACTTTCACGCCATCATCAGTCATTTCATCAGATGCCCCATCGTGTTTGATGCGAAGCAATGGAGAAAATAATGTGATGTTGTTACAGAGGGAGGAAGTGATCTGTCCTCAATATGAGACCACTGCTTGCTACCTGTCGGCATTTGTTTTTTTTTAAACCATTACCATTCTTTAGATCCAAATGAGATAGGTGCCAGCATTTGTTGTTTTTTTTTAAACCATTACTGTTCTTTAGATCCAAATGAGATAGGTGCCTAGTTTTATCTTTGAACTATGAGTTGTAATGGTTTCAGGCGTGTCGGATCAGAAATATGTCCTCGTGTTGATCAATAACCAAAGATGAATTTCACTTCAGATGACTTGATTCTGAATTATCTGAAGTGTGATGCATTTGCTGCCCATAGTTCCAATTAAAATGCCTCAAAGCCACATTAAATGCTGTCATTACTTATTTAATGCTATGTATTTCACATTCAAACAGAATGTGGTGGTGCCTGTATGACAGAGATGAAAAGCCCAAACTAAACTCTTAACTCACAAATCACTGAGATGTGCAAAAGGGTGGACTTGTTTTAAAAGTTTGTGATGACATCGTGGGTTTGATGTTTTAGTTGCCCTTATGCAGGGAAGGATTTTCAAGCGCCTTTAGCACAGGAGATGTCTCATCTTTGTGTGTTTCAATCATTTTTAACAGCCAGTTTTTGCTAAAAAAAAAAAGGGCTGTGAACTTGTCTCAGAGGTGAAGCTACCTTCTCTCTTTGTTTATCAAACACTGATACACTTCCTGCATACATGATCAGATCTAGTCGTCCCATAATCTGATATGAGTTTTGCTAATAAATATTAGGACATACAGTATTTGACCACACATCATATTTCAATGAGGATAAAGCCATTTGGTATGCACACCTAATGAAGCCTGCCTGGTTAATTTAAGTTTTGCATAGATTCGATATTTATTTCCCACTCCGCATTTCTCCCTGCATGTTTCTCTGATGGAAATGTAATTAAACATTTTATTAACAGCTCCTTCCATTTCTTTTCTCTTCCTCTGCTTTAGCCCTACTTCTGAGATTTCTTGCTTTGGCCTCTGGAGAAAGAACCATTTGCTAGGACACCATCCCACTTGTGGACCAAGGGAAATTGCATTCAACAGGCAAAAAGCATACACCACCATCACATCTTCTGGGAAGGTATAGCAGAAAACTAATATTTTAAAAGGACACATTGTTAATAGAGCTAAAGAACTTGATACCATTCAGATTCAGGAGGCTCATTTGACGCTCAGCCCAGTCGCCGGTGTCCTGGAACAGGAGCACGACCTCTCCTCCTTCCTCTCGTTGGAGTTTATTTAATCTACTAAAGCAGAGGTGAGTCAGTTCAGCCTGTTCTCTCCAGTATGAAAACCTGCAAGTGCAGATCAGCTGTCATTTGGGCTCCTATTCAATTCTAGTGAGGCATAGAGTTTCTAATAAGTTCAGTGCTTTGGGGTGGGTTTGACAGGGCAGCCAGGCTTAGCTGACAGCTCACCCACTGAAGCTCCTTTTAGCAAGAGCACTTGACAGTGCCCAGCAGCATTTTAGTGCAAAAGGCAGTGCTATGTGAAGGTCTTTCTTTTTTTTTTTAATGGTACTACCAGTTCTAGCCAAAGTAGCCTGGCTGGCAAAGTGGGATGTCTGTTGCCATAGCAGCAGGTGCTGATCCATATGCATGACTGGAATGTGATTTTGGGAAGGTGTGTTGAGGGAGGAAAAGCTGTGGAAGACTTCTTAGTCTAAATATATTTCCTGGATTTGTCATTTACTGTAGGTGAAAATTGATCAGTGGCGTTGGCCCTGTGTCAAGGTAAAGTTCGATTTTTGTGCAGCTGTGATGTTTGATGACATTTAGAAAAAACTACATCACGTTTTTAGCAGCAGACCATAAAGTGTAGTCATTTTGGCTTTGGTTGAATCTCAGCTGTGTCCTCTGTGATTCTGTCCCACTTCTAGTGTCATGCTGAAAGCTGCACGGCTATAAGTGTTCTAGATTTGTAGGCCCTGTCCTAGTTCTGCAGAGGAAAACTGGGATGTGTGTTGTTTTTGGAAATAGATATATTTTTTAATGTTGCACTATTGTTGATAATCTAATCTGAATTAAACTCAAACACAAACTAAAAACAACAGTGTCCCAGTTTATTTCAAAAAGGCTAAAATAACTGGTAGTATCTTAACTTTAATAACCTGCCTGAGTTTTTATTTTTGCTCACAGCTGCTTTATTTTTTTAATCAATAATTATAATAACCTGAGCAGCCAGCAGACAGTTTCAATTCAGCAAGGAGTAGGGCATTTTATTTATATGTATATTTTTCTGCTTATATATATTTTTTTTCCTTATATTTTTGTTTTTTAAAGTAAGAGTGTGTGGCTCAGACTTGCTCTCACAATCCCTCGGACTGTCCTCACTGCACTGACTGATTGTGTTGACGTTCCTCTTTTAGACACATTCAACTAGACAATTAAAATCTGCAAGATTCTAGATAATTACTCAAAAACAAATATGCTGGCATGTTATGTAGAGTCAGCATAGCATAGACCGCAGTCTCCATTTTCAATTATTCCTCTCTGCTCAGCTGGCACTCCTATGGAAACAGTTAAATGACTTGCAGTGGTAAATGTTATTCTATACCAACACGACCAGCTGCACATTTAAGCTCTCTGTATTCATCACATGATGCTGATCATCTGCTCCATCTTTTCTCTCACAAAGCACAGTGTTCTCAAGGTTTACAGAGTGAACACCTGTGGTATGGTTACCTGTGATCTCTGGATGCATAAATGACTTCATGTATTGTCCTTGGTTAAAACTGAATTTTGCTGAAATACCTGGGTAAGCACTGGTGTTAACAGTAACAGCGATTTTACTCTAAATAAACAAGGGCTACCTTGAGTGAGTCGCTATCATTTAATTTGGCTTGTACCAAGAAGGCTTTGCAATACAAGCTACCAATTCTGATTCTCTGACTCTATTCACTGGGGTTTTACCACAGCAGAGCTCATTGTGACTTTCAGAACTATTACTGTCACTAATACCTAACCTGGTTCTTTGTGTTAACAAGGATGTTACAGTAAAACATGTTGGACAGATTACACATTTCCACGGCCCTGACCTTGCAGTTTTTATTTTTTTTTCTCACGTTAGCATCTTTTGACTCTGGTATTAACAGTAGCTGCAACCCAGATCACTGTCCTGAAGACTTTATAATGTGGAACATGGTCTTTTTTTCTTGTGGTGAGTTGTGCGCTCTGCAGAGTTGAAGCACATATTTCAGCTAACAACTGTAATAAAGCTAGCAGTGGTGATTGTCCGGAGTCCTTGGAAGCATATGAATCTATTTTATGTTTGGACAAGGTGTGTGATAGGCAGTACATTCAGTTTAATTTCATGTTGAAACTTTTACTTGAATCAGTCAGTTTTTCTCCAACAGAGTGGCTCACCTCACATGTGTGAACTGCAGAGCAGGCAAGTGTGATCTGCTCCACCGTGTTAGTATGCAGTGTGTTGGTGTCATCAGGACATGACTTGATTAACTGGTTTATCCTCCTGGAGCCAGAGGTGAGTTTACTCACTGTTCACCTTGAGCAGCACACATCACCATTTGTCTGTCTATGTCGGTGTGTGCGCACCTGTGTGAGAGCAAAAGCATATACATTGACTATGTTGTGGGAAAACTGTTGGTAGACTTTGTTGGTGAAGTTTGCGTATGTCAAGCTGAGCGCATGAGTGGCTGCAGGTGACTTTGTGACTGCATGTGTGGTGGTGGTGGTAGTGGGGGGCTTAGTGCTGGTTTGTCTGGGAGACTAGAAAAGCATATAGTGCATGTGTTACGGGCCCCGAGTGCCGGGGCTGCGTAGCAGTGAATTAGTGCAGTCTGGAAAACACAATGTGACATCAGAACAGAACTCTCACGGTGCGCTGGCATTCGCATCCAGACTGCATCTGGGTTTATTCAGACATTAACATTCAAACATTGTAACAGTGTACGAATACGGTGCATTTTTATCCCATATTTCCTTAACTTAAGTTCTCAATATAATCACTTAAACACCTGAGTGACATGTCTCAGCACCACTTTGGTGGTGAATAAACAGTTGCTCCACTGTTCCATGCTTAACTGTAATTAGTTACCAAATAAATAATGGGCTGCACACTAAAAATACTACAGTTATCTTTGAACAAAAATACATTTACATTACTTCAAACTGAATATATAACTATCTCTCATGCATTTACCTTGACTTCGGTTTAAACATTCTTACTCCACTTAACTCCTATTAACAATATACAATGCATATTAGTGACAATAATATACACCGAACAGTACGCTATACTAACAAATTATTAAATACTAACATCATACTGCTTTGTATGTGTAGTTTCACCGTCTACTGACCTGGAAAACACAATGTGACATCAGAACAGAACTCTCACGGTGCGCTGACATTCGCATCCAGACTGCATCTGGGGGCGAGGACAGAAGGTCCCTCCCCAAAACCATTCTGTGTGCAACACTAAGCGCACAAAGGTTCCGCTTTACCCTTTTCTGTTCCCCAACCACCAAATCCAGGACAGCAGGCACAAAACATCATATAATATAAATGTGGCACCCAAAATAAAATGTACATTCAATTGTCAATTATGAAATAATAAATTAACTGAAAACAATGTGGTGACATATCTTTAGGTGCACCACACGTATATGTGTGCCTTTGTGTCAAGTCAAGATCACCTCTTATTAAAGTCTTGCTGTTCAGTTCCCATCTTCCTGATCACCATGGTGATAGCTGGGTCTGACAGCACCGCTGTATTTGGGGAGAAATAACTGGAGTTTGCTGATAAGGACTTCTTTGTGTGTGTAGGTACACATGTATACTTCTGTACATTTTTGCAATCTTGAGTATTGCAGAACTGGAGCTTTCCCTTTCTCAGACGTTTTCTCACTGATTTTATCTTTTCTTTCTCAATGTTTCATGCAGCCACATTAAGTAACATATCTTAATTTCAAGTGCAGATTTACAAATCTTTAAGTGCTACTGTTTGTCTCAAGCTTTAGAAACATCCTAGTAATATATCTTTAACTTGAATGGAAGTCTTTGAGACCTTTGGGTTAATGCATCTTCAGTTTACTGATAGATGAACAAATCTGTTAATTTGATTTAGAAATCTATCAAAGTAGTGAAGGATTGCGTCCACTTAATTGGAATACACTTTAAATCTTGATACAACCTACAGACATAGGATATAAGGCACAAGTAACCACTTGCTCCGTCTTTGTCTTTGACGCTTGGTCAGTGTTTTTCTCTGTATGTGTGTATTGGTTAGACTCTTCATTCATCATTGCTTGTTCAAATGTTGGTGATCCATCATTTTAGGCTCATGCACGGTTCCGACCGCAGTCACACTAAATGAAAGCATCTGCTAAATGTATTAACAGCTAATTGGGTGTGTATGTTTTGCTTTAAAAACCAGATGAATGTGGTCCAGGCTTCGACTAGACAGGCTCAAACATAACACCCCCAGAATGTTGCGCTAATCTGTTTCATCACCTCTTTATCCCTCAGTTCATCCAAATTTTTCCTCACACTTCATCTCAGTTCTGTCTGGAGTGCTTCTACCAACTTCTACCATGGTCTTTCAAACTCTGGGAGACACTGCGAAAGACTGCCAAACACCCCCCATGCATCCTACCCCGACGCACATAGAAACAATCTCAGGAGTTAGATTTCATCAAGCTCCACTTTCTTGGCTGGCTCATTCTTGTTGCCCCTTTCACCTGCGATGGTCCCTTTTCCTCCAGCCCCTTGTGGTGAGGCCCAGGTGGAACCATGGGGCTTTCCTAGCCCAGCCACCCTGGAGCCGACCCACACATCCTGGGTACCCTCACACCATGTGTGCCTGTTGGGAGGAAGGCATAGAGGGAAGGAGAGCCATGTGCATTAGCCATGCTAATCTCATTAGTGCAGCCATGATTGAATCCTGCAGGAATCTGCCAGGAGAGACGGAGGAGATAGTATAATATTAAAGGGTTGGCTTAGGGGATGTAGAGATTGGGAAAGGGAAGATAGGGAGAAAAAGATAACCAAAGAGGGAGACAGACTGTCTGAGAGAGAATGAGAGAAAGTACAAAAGATATGGAAATGATGCACATAGGTGCATTGGGAAAGAATCGCTTTGAAATGTCAGAAAAGAAGATATTGACAGAGATAGAGCTATAGATAGAGATGTACCCTGCCAGCATAGCAAAGCTATTTATATATAAAGCAGTGAAGAGTGATAACACAAGTAAGGATAAGAGAAACAGATAAACAAATGAAAAGAACCTTAACGCTATAAAATGGAAAAAGACAACCTCTAATGGTTCAGTTACACCAGCAACAACCACTGGCATTTCTAACATAAAGCTAGAATCTTCACAAGCAACATGCTCAATGAAATTAACCAACTGCTAAATAAAATAAGCAACCTAAACAGGACAGAGAGGAAACATGACTGAATGTGTGACTAGCTAGCCGCAAACATTTAAACAACAGCAGAAAAATGGGACATGGATACAGGAATTCTCCAGTGCACTACATGGAGCTAATTAAAATTAAAATGCACCCACACCAGCACGACCGGCTGAAGCTTGCTCATGTAACATGCATGAAGTAGAATATGAAAAACAGGCTATTGGCTCGATGTTCCTGACACAAAATGAAGAGGAGATGGGAGCGGCATAGAAGACGAAGCGGCTGAATGTGGATTGTGAGATGAATCTGACTGAGAATAAACGAATTGAAGAATAAAAGACTAAAAACATTTAGCTGATAAATGTTCATTTTCTTTTAGGAGACGTTGCTTAACTTTGCTGCTCTGTTTTTCTCACTTGGTGTGTTTCATCTCTCTGCCAGTCTTCCATGTCACTTAATAGCAGTTCTGCCCTTTCACAGCATCCCCTGTGCAACATCAGTACAGGACAGTTTTTGAAGCCTCAATAGACTGTCCTTGTAAACATCTAACTGTCTAAACAAAACTGCATCCTCCTCTCCCTCCTCTTGTCTTTTATCCTTTCTTCCCAACTGCGGCCGAGGGTGTTGTTATCGTCAAAACAACCCTTCCTATACTGTCTCCCCCCTAATATTGATAATCAGCCTTTTGTCTTTCTCCCACCTCCTCAACTTTCTTCGATCCTCCTTCCTCATATTTTTCTTTCCACACTCTAATTTGCTTTCTCTTCTTGGCCTTTCCCAGAGGAGTTTCATTTTATTTTTGCTGCTGCTCCAGTGGCTTCTAACCCTTGAGTTTTGGAACCACTGTCTAAGCAGACTGTTGTTTTACCGTCTATGGTTCATTAGCTTCACTTACTGTTGCAGCAGAGGCAGTGAAGGTTTTGTTTTGTGTGTGTGTAGTGAGGTTAGTGTTGTTGAAAGACCTAGACCAAAAACTCAAAATCTCTTAGCAAGAACATCTATTGGCTCCTTAGCTGCCTAAATCCTGCTTCCCATGATTTCTCTGCTCTTTTCTGTGACTTGCATGTTATTTAAATGAGCAAAGCTTTCAGGCTGTTTTAACAGCTCATTTGTTTAAACGCTGACATACCTGACTATTGATCAAAGTGCCAGGTCACCACTGTTTGGCACCCTCATATATTTCAGAGCTTTGATGCCATTATTCACTGGGTTAGATCTTCTAAACAACTGCTCCTAGAGGTGCCTAGGTCTAGACTCAAACGTTATGGTGGCCGGGCTTTTGCGGTGGCGTCTCCTAAACTGTGGAATAATCCTCTGCCTGAGATTCAGTCTGCCTCAGACCTGGCTGTCTTTGACTTGCTCCTTAAAACTTGATTATGTAGCCAGGCATTTGTCACTGGCACTGACTAGGGCATTTCTATGCCTGTTTACTTGATTTTATGTTTTATTTAACATTTTTTGCGTGGTTCAATGTTGTTTGTTATTATTGCTGTACTTTTTCATTTTCTTTTATCTTATTGTGAGGCACCTTGTAACGTTGGTTTAAAAAATCTTTTACTTATTCAATTATTTACTTACTGTTTTCCCTTTTATGATTTTGTGTATCAATCTCAAACTTATTGGTCCTCATGTCATACCTCCTCTATAATTAGTGGGACTAAATTGTGTATCTACTCGCACCTGTGCTCAATGTGCCATTAATTCGTAATTTATTGTGCAAAGTCTTCTTTCAGGGCTTTCTTCTTTCAGGGCTCTGCTGTGGTGCTCTCTTATCAAATCTAGTGCTACCATTAGTTCATAATGGTATGTCCAATACTTCAACACCTGAAAGGTGCTTGTTGATTTGTACTAATTAGCATGTCCTATTTTGATATCTGTTTTTTTTTTGTGGATGGATGTATTTTTTCTCTTGCTCTACCTCGCTCTCTCCATCTCTTTTCTCCACTTCTTTTTTACATTCTTTGTGCCCTTAGCTTGCCATCAGGCCTCTCAGTCTATTTGCTTACCCATGTTGTCTTGTCAGAATGACCGTCCAAATCGCTTTATTGCCAAAGACGTGACACAAGTTGGGACTTTGCCCTGGTGGACTGGTGTCATGCAGCTCAGCAGACCTGTCTCACAACGCCTCCCATCACGCCACTTGTCTTTTTTTTCCCCTTACATTTTCTCTCATTTCTATAACTTGCGATCTCCTGACTACTTCCCCCTCACCATTTGACACCGTCTCTTTTCATTTACATCACTTTGTTGCACAAATGACCTTTTCTTGTGTCCGAGACTTTTGCTCTCTTTCATCATACCCTTTTCATTTCTTCTCTCTTTCTGTTTGTCTCTTTTGTTCTGTGTCCCTGTCTCAGGTGCATTGCTTGATATCTTTCATGAAAGATAAAAATGTGATTTTACTGTTCACTTGCTTTATTTCAGATTTATGATGTCTGATGGCATTTTGGAGATCACTGGAGATGGGGAGTACTGCCCTTTTCCTCCTCCTCCTCCTTTGTCCCTCACCTCCTACTACTCTGTCACTTTTCATAAACACTGCCCAAATATAACCAATTAAAATAGATTATTTTTTGTTTGAATGTATTCTTCAATATTAAAAATAGTGTAGATAGATCTACTCTGGCTCATTTGCAGTCTTTGACCATGCAAATGCATGTCTACTGAGTTGTTAGCCACTTAGCGTGTACTGTAGTGACTGGGGTAAAATTTAGAAATATTTTCTATGTAGACAGTTGAAGACGGAGCCCAGTAAGATGTTGTTAAACCTTAAGACTCTACAACCACATGCAGTAAAGTGTCACACTAGAGGAACCAGTTGTCTTAAAGCTGACTTTATGCCTTTATTTATGATCCATTTGACCCCAACACCAAAGGCGTCTCATCTCTTCTGATCTTGTCATCTTTCCTCTGCAGTTCTTGGCTGTTTCATTCTTTGGTTGTCTCTGTAGTGTAGTGAAGGATTTATTTATTTATTTTAAACATGCACCAAAATGAAACCTGACAGTGGTTTGTCACACAAACTGATGTCAAGAAAGATGAAATTAAATGAGCATGAGAAACCTCTTGTGATAAATGTCACTATTGCCACTCTATATTTGGTGGGATGGATGATGAAACAGTGATGATCAAACCTATGGTAGGTTCACAGAGTACCTACTGTACCAAGGACAAGTGGCACATAGAGAGCAGCAGTTTCTAAGGGAAATAAGAACATACTTAAACATTTCAGGGATTTTTGCTGCTTCATTGCTTGACATCTACAACGTTCACTTACATCTCGGGGGCAAATGTGGTTCAGTGGGTAGAGCAGTCGTCTCCCAACCGAGGGGTTGGACGGTCAAATCTCAGAGCCTGCAGTTCATGTGTTGAAGTGTCCTTGGGCCAGACACTGAACCCCCAAATTGCCCCTGATGGTTAGAGCCATCGGTTGAGTTGGTGCCACAAATGGCTGCCTCGGTTCTGTACCAGAAAGAAATTCCTTGTGTGTAACATACTTAGCCAAATAAAGGTGATTATCCTGATTATCTTGCTTTTGGCTTTATTTTATTTTTACCATTACCTTCAAAATCACTTTTCTCATTTTACTTTCCCCATCCTCTCCCTCCTCTCTGACCGTTGGTGATTCATTCATCCAGCCAGGTGTTAATTCACATCAGTATGATTCATCCCAGTGCTCTTTCTTTCTTTCTTGCTTCTTATCCCACCCCAATTGGAATCATACCACGGCCTTCTCCCTCTTTCCCCTTTTCTCCTGTAGGTTTTCCCCATCCCATGTTAGATATAGAGGTATTGGACATATGGCATCTGCTCATAAAATAGCTTTTCAATAAACTGTGGAAAACAAAAACTCACTAGGCGCCAGGTGAGCCAGTGCAGGGCATTAACTCAACAACCACTACTGAAGTACATGCTGCCACCAAAAACCTAAATTAACAGATCAGCAGCTACCCTGTTCAGGAATAGCCAGTACAGATAATGAATGGGTGGATGGCAATGACAAAACAGCTGTAATAGAAGTGTATTTACAGATAAGGCTCCAGCAGTGTCAATATTAGCAACTCTTACTGAACTGTGCCTCTATATCATTTGAAAAACACTGAACTAATGCCAACTGCTGGTCTACAGACTCTTGCAATATAAAAATATGAATTTTAAAACTTGTTATAGTTAATTAAGACACAAGACCATAATAATAATTGTAAAAAATGAAATGATTCAAAGGATCACAGGTAAAATTAACATTCCACGTCCATTGTAAGATATTTCCCAGTTCTTTTAACCAGGAACTCAGAGAGACGAGGCGGACCACTTGGATATATAAAAAAAACCGTGCTGGTTTATTCAAAGGATCACAGGTAAAATTAACATTACACGTCCAGGTATCTTCACCTCCAATACTGCACTCAGGCAGACGGAGAATGAAAGACCCTGAACCATAATAGCCTATACATTTTATCTGGTTTGGGCTAACCCCATTCTTCACAGGCACGTCAAACCGTGACGTCACCTGATATGCCAGCTTTACAGCTGACCGTAGCAGTAGTCAAAACATGGAGAAAATCAATGTGTGAGTGTTGATTATGTGGTGTGTATCTAAGAACATACAGGACATTCAGGGACATGTCCTGACTTTAAGCCTAGGACGATATTATGATTAAGATTACGGTTAAACATATCATAATACTAACAATAATCATCCTGTCTGCTGACAACTTCCGGGTTGCAAGCGAGAGCAGACGTGTCTGTCTGTTCTACGATCTTTCACTTCTTTTCCTTCCATATTGTCAAGGCTTTGAGCAATACTCTGCAAATACTAATATGCCCCCAAAAGGGAAAAGAGCTAATAAATCCGAGTTGAACGATGGTGTTGAGGCGGAAGAAGATTCTTTTTCAGCGGCGCAAGTTGCTGAGATGATGGAGCGGCAGCGGAGTATGCACACTGTGCTTATGTGCCAACTAAATGAGAGTTTCCAAGGCGTTGTGAAACTAATTATGGAGGCTCATAACAAGAGATTCGACGACTTGACCAAAGAAATGCAGGAGATACAAATAAGTTTGCAGTTTACCCAGCAAGAGGTGGACGCGATTAAAATGGACGTGAGGATGCAGGAAATGACTGCCAGAGACACTTGTCGGGACATTGATAAAACCCGAGAGAGTCTAATAACTCTCACGTATAAAATTGAGGAGTTGGAAACACAGTCCAAGCAAAAAAAACCTGATCTTCGAGGGAATCACGGAGTCAGCTGGAGAGAGCGTGACAGAAGCAGGGGGTAAGGTGGAGGAGATATT
>NW_018128075.1:433634-454491 GCF_001952655.1 Monopterus albus
GCTTTAGTGAAAATGGTCTTATTTGCTGATGACACTACGATATGGGCATCCGGGGATAACCTACAGCAACTATCGGGACAGGTTTCACAGGAACTTGAGAAGATAAAGAAATGGTGTGATAGCAATATGCTATCTATGAATATGGATAAAACTAAATTCATGGTATTTGGGAATCGTAGACTAGATAACGAACTGCAAGTGAAAATAGGGGGAGCCAGTATAGAACGAGTATATGAAATTAAATTTCTAGGTGTCATAGTGGATGATAGATTCACCTGGAAATCTCATATATATTCAGCATAAAATAGCAAAAAACATATCGATATTGGCAAGGGTTAGACATATTTTGGACATAAAAGTACTACGTATTTTGTATTCTTCGTTGATTTTACCATACTTTGAGTATGGTGTTGAAAACTGGGGAAACATACAAAAGCTCACTTCAACCATTGTGTATATTACAAAAAAGAGCGATAAGAATTGTGGATAAGATGGGGTATAGGGATCACACCAATGTAGCTTTCATACAGTCTAAATTGTTAAAATTTTTAAGATGATGTTAGGGGGTAGGACTAGATAAGTCTAATTTCTTCCTACTCCGTTCAAGCATTACTAGGTATAAGCAAATTGAAAATATATTTGTGGATATGTCTGGAATTATGTGTGTTGACATACTGACGTTACATGTTTGAAAGAATAAATCAAATCAAATCAAATGTTTCTGAAAGGGACAATGGGATGCTCAGTGAACGATCATTTTGGTGCAACCTATTAGAACACAGTGGCAAGTACAGGAGAAAATCTCCTTTATTAATAGTTATCCTTGTTTTGTCCTCATCATGTAACATAGGACTACAGCACATCAAACTTGTAAGACAGCTGAGCCTTTTAGACAAAGCCGTTAATCCTGTTTACTCAGTTTTATGTGAAACATATTCACATGTCGTGGCGGGATTTAAAGATGCTTCCAGCTCTGTTTTCTGGAGTCTGTCTGGGTACATAAACAAACGCTCAGTGAAGTCATCAGTTTTCAAACTCTCACTTCAACTTTCAACGCTCCGACTAGCAGTGAAAGTTACAGAATGAAAAGCATCATATCTAAGGTTATTACATGCATGTTCACTCTGGATATTATATGGTTCTCTTGATAATAATGACTGCATTATTGTTCAGCTGACTTAATGCAAAGTGCTACAGAGGTACAGGTTCTAATTCATCCTCAGGAATTTCAGACTGATCACAGGGTGATGCTGCCAAAGTCAACCAGTTTTCATCTGTGGGTGATTCGTTTGGAAAATTCAAGAATTGGTGAGAGATTCAGTGACAGTCTTAAATTTAGGGTTGGTAATGTGTGACTTACTCCTTCAACATCATTATTCTCAGATTGAAAACGACAAAGGTGCAGTATCTGTCTTGTCTGTTTTCTGTTTGTATGTTACTTCTCTTTTCTTCTCATTTTTCTCTTGCTGCTCCGTGAATTGTCCCACTCATTCTCTTTTTCTTTCCTCGGGTTGCCGCCTCCTGCTTCAGGGTCACTCCAATCCATCTAACAAGCATCAGACCTTTCTTGTCATGCTCACCCCAGACGGAGAGAGAGAGAGAGAGAGCTTGTACGCAGACAAACACACATGACCAAACTCCCCTTGGCATGATGTGCAGAGGCTGGGGATGACAGAGATGCATGTTGCGTGTTTGTTCAGTTGGTGCATATGAAAACTTGTGTAGGCAGTCCTGCAGCACTTTAGGCAAGAAGGCTCAAGCTGTAAAATGACAAATCACACATCACCTTAGCAGAATAATTAAAAAGAGCTGAAGGCTTTGGCACACCTGACAGAGAGCAACGGTAGTTAATGGAGACGGGTGTTTATACTTCCACAAGGACAAGCTCACATGTGAACCTACTGTATTTACATACTTCAATGTACCGGCTAAAGCTCAGCCTTTAAAAGAATTGACATTTAATCAATGCATCACACTGTGCATGAGGAATACATTTTCTTTTAACAGGGCAATAGGTCTATAACTGTGCACATTTGTCTGTCAGAGCACAATTAGCCCTGCACTTTAGCATCTGGTGAACAGATATTTTAACAACTGTCTGTTGTGTAAGGTTGAGGGGAAAACATGCAGAAAACAGGCGGCAGGAAGAGAAGACAAGGCCGTAAGTATAAATACAATGTTCGGGGATGTGTCTGTATATAATAAATTGTTGTGCGGTGAGAGGGGCACTGATACTGCCAGAGGTCTGACAGGCTGTCTTTAAATAGCTGGCTACTGACTTTCAGCATCAGTTGATCATAGAGCAGCACACAAATCTAAAATCTTATAAAATTATGGGTTAATGTGGGAAAATGTATCTGATAAATACAGCTATTGCATCTTATACTGTAATGATTATGCTTCTTTTGCACACAATGAGAACAAATTAATAGAACACCAACCCATTTTGTTGTTTTGTTTTGTGGAGATGCACTGATATCTATTCAGACCTTTTGCAGAAAGTACTGAATTTAAGTGTGGTAATGTAAGGGAAAGATCTACTGAGCACAATACAGCATGAAGGGAAATGTAGAAACTGGCAGTAATGTCAGACAACTTTTGCCATCAAGATAAAACTCCACCAAAATATGCTGGAATTATTCACTTTCATTCATTCATTTTAGCACAAGAATAAGAGGTGTTGTGATCTGCCAGCAAGCCTGTTTTTTTTATGTCAGCTCAAGAAAATGTCTTGAGGACAATATCACTTTTGCTTTACCACCAAAAGGCAAATATTTTTCCTTGATGACCAACATGACTCAGCAGTAATCTCAGCTACAGCCGATGGCATCATAGTCAAACCAGCGTGAAGTCTTGTATATATCACAGTGTGATCGCACCATGTGCAATCTGTAAAACTAGTGACATGATGGAAGTGTTTTCATTTTCCACAATTAGAAAAATATTTCCATGTTGGGGAAAGTTGTCTGCAGCCGAGGAGTGCACAGCCAATCACATGCCGCTGATGAAAGAAGATTGTTGTCTTTGCCTTAGAAATGATGTGTTTCAGTAGGGGATGGGCTGCTTTCTTTCTACTCGTCTGTTTTATTGCTTCTAGAGTGATGTGCATTAGCCATGTTTGGTAGTCATTGGTTTTTCTCACACGGGATCTGGTTTTCCTCTACCACCAGCTCTTTCTATTAATTTCAGCTCTACATGCAGACTCTTTTTTTAATAAATCAGATATTAGCTACAGAGCACCAACATCTCAAACTTTAAGTCAGCTGATGAATTAGTCTGTTTCTGATTTATGTAGTACATCAGCTAAAACCTACCTAGTGGCTTTAGTTTTAGTCAAATGATTGACAGAACTTCTACAAAGTGATTCTTAGCTTAAATGCTTGCACACATACAGTATCACTGCCTAATGGTATCATGATGTGCTTTCTGGCTCTTTTTTCTGATATACAGTATGTTAGACTAAAGCTAGTGCCTGTAAAAAGACCTGCATATCATGTTTATCATCTTGACCAATAGGAGCACACAGCTGTAAACATGAGTGTGACCATGCTGCCACAAATGTATGTTTTTCAACTTATTGAGGAGGACAAAATAGATCCTATTGTAACACTCTTTGCTAGTGTTACAAGTTGTCTAATACTTTTCCGTGACCAGTGACTATGGTACAGGGGATTTTTTTTCCACTACAAAGGCCAGTACAAGAGGGAGTTTCTCTGATCAGAATCTTCCAGATTCGTGGGAGCCAAGAGATGAATAACTACAGTGAAACAACCAACACAAATTATGGTAAAACAGTTGAATTTTATATTATAAATGAATGGGGGAAAAAATTCACATTCATTGGAAAATAAATTGAGGATGAGCGCTCGTACAAAACAAAATAAAATCAAATTCAGTCCTTTGTTTCAGTGTGTGGAAACCCGTTCATGTCTTAAGTCTGTTCAGTGTCCTGTTCAATTCAATGTCTTGTACCCAGTGTAGTTACTAGCTACCACTGAGTTCAGTTCCTTGGGCTCGGGCTCGCCATCCAGTACTGGAGAGGTGTCAATCCTCAGCTGCTGAAGAGTAGCTCCGTTTGAATCCAACTAAGACAAAAAACCTGACCTATGGAAAGGCCAGAACACCATAGTTTGATTTCACTATAAACTAATTGTATATAGTCAAAAGCTACTATCGAGCACTTCAAGTTAGTTTCTCAAGTTATACAACATTAACCTTCACATATTCAACATTAACAATTACCATTTGTAACCATGCATAGTAAATACGCATCAAATGGAAGTAAAATAGCTCAGAAGTACATTGTAAAGTCCCGCTTATCTCATTCCTTTCAAGTGTTACCAAGCGCTAGGAGAATCTGATGAAACTCCATGCAAAGTCCAGGCAAAGTGCACTTTTGTACTCTCATTACAGTAGAAACATCAATTATAACCTTATTAGCACCATAGAACATTAACAAATAACTGTACTAACATAACAGCTTAAAACCTTCACAAATCTTGAACAAATCTTCAAGTAACATTCAGGTTACACTAACAGGTAGCTAGTGCTAATTAGCTCGCGGATAGCGGTATGTAGCATCCAAGCTAATGCATTTCATTCACACACACACAAATTTCATGTGTTGCAACCACGAGGCTCCCAGTGTATCACACGATGTCGAGCTCAAACAGGATGTGCGCTCCCAGGGGAGGGACAACCACCCCACTGGCTGATGAGAGAGCCCACCAACTCAGCTGGTTGGCTGCTTGCACCGCCACAAACCACTTTTGCAGTTGCACTGGTTTTCTCACCACCACCCAACACCATTCAATAATCCCTTGATGAACCAGTTTTTAACCTATATTTATTAGTCCTTTAATCACTCTACAAAGTTAATAACTGTATAGTTATTCCAGGTTTGACTGGTGTTTCAGCACTGGGTTACACTATAGTCACAGCTGAGTAACAGTGAATGGTTTCATTCTTAAAACAGGCATTTCCAACTTTTGTTGTTGGTACTGTGAGGTCAACACCTCCTTCCCAGTTACTTATTTACATCACATGAGCTGTGAACGATGGCAGGCTATGGTTGGTTATTATCCGAAAAGAAGTTTGTCAAGCCATCCCAAGAACTGAGGAATGAATTATTTCCTAAACTGACATAATTATTATAATTCGAGATTACCATCTCGAAAGACACAAATGCGTAATCTGATCCCAACATGAGGCTTCATAACCTGATAGAGCTCAATAGTAAAATACATCCTTTACTGCATGATGGAAATTCCTTCCTTATCTCTATGAGGAGATATAGAATTTATTTGAATTAAGATCACATATTCTCACTGGGAACTGATTTGTTGCATCAGATGAAATAATCTGGCATGGCAAGGAAAAACATGTATAGATGTAGAAAAATTAGTTTGTGGAAAAAGGGAATACAAGTGTTCGTCCATTTACCATAACAGAAAAATATAAGATTATAGTACCTATTCTAGTGTTTTACAACAGATACAGGATCTCAAATACGCTTCCTCACAAACAGACTGGTCTCTAGAATTTGTCTTTTTTCTATTCATTCTTGTTTTTAATGGTGGATTACATTCCTACAGTTTATCTGGATGCTTCAGGATTATATATGCATCAACACCAGTGACAACAACAGTAAAGCAAAAAAACAGTATCTATCAAATAATTTGTCACACATGTTGATGATCATTAACCTAATAAGGCACAGGAACATCTTTACTAATCTCATGTTTTAAAATACAGTACATCAGGGAAATTACTGGTTGCATCCAGTAATGAGGGTACACAGCTCCTGCTCGATTAGTGCATGACTAATGCATGACTCATCAGCAACTGACGCACAAAACAATATGTATAATGAATTCGTGACTCCGTTTTAATAAATGGTCATTCACTGTTTGCTTATGGGATTTGTGAACATTTAACATCATCAGTCATCATCGGTTTATGAACCTGAAAACAGTTCACTCATAAATGTAATTACTTATCAAATTAGCTGGAAACTAATCAACAGAATACTCTGAGATTGTCCACCTCCCGCACATCACCGTCTGCTTGACTGGACAGGATGAGACGCTGAAAACAGTCGTGGTGAAAAGATGTGTGGACAGAGGGAGACGGGATAAAGGTTTATAGAGATAGTCAGAGATAAAGGGAGCAAAAGGGGGATGAGTGAGAGGAGGTGAGAGGGAGAGATATCCAGTAAATTGGTGAGGAAAATCAACCATCCAGAGCTAATATGGACTGTGAGTCTCAGCTACAACATAACAAAGGCTGGATTACTGGTGTGTGTTGACTTCTGTATGTGTGTGTGATTACCTGTTGGAGCTGGACATGCAACCTGTCTGTCAAGCTGACTTTCTGGCCAGCAGACTGGATGGCAGGTGGAGAGCTGGAGAAACTTGGACTTTTGATGTTACCTGATCTTTAACAGGGTTCTGTGTGCCACAACAAAACAGCAGGAAAGATAATTAAAACTCTGTAACCTTCAACTTCTCCCTTGAATACATGGCAGAAATAATAACATGAGTGGGAACTCTATATTGAAATCAATAAAGCTGGATTTTGTCGCCCCCAGAATTCATAAAAGCAGCAATAGCTGACAGAGACATGTGCATAAGTTCTATAAAGTCTAGGTCACATGACACAACTTTTACATAGTTTATTAAACCTGTAAATGAGTCAGAAAATGTTTTGTTGCAAACCAAGTCAAATGTAGATCAAAGTCCAACAAAGCCAGTCTAAGATATAATAATATACTTGTTCTAGAACTCTGCCTACTGATCTTAAGATTTTAAGACTTTGCAGTTTGTTTCTTTGTTCATTGTTTTGTCAGTTGTTACCAGTTGGCATAAAACAAAAATGAGTCATTTTGTGGATCAGTCTATCAAACGTTTTTGCTTTCAAACATGATGGCTAGATCCTGTGTTACTGCTTATTGGGAATAAATGGATTAAGTGGTTATCGTATGCCAGCATGTTGGGACCACCAACAACTGTAACACTTCCTATGGTGACAACTGTAATTGCCCACATGATCAAATATTAGACTGATCCTATTCTCTGGTGTGGCAGAATGACACTGTGAATTTGTAGCCATTTGTCTAGCCATAGATAATCTTATTAATAGGACGTGATCTCCACGGGGAACCATAGGTACACAGGTCAAACAGTTTGTTTAAATCACAGCATGACTTAAGTTAAATGTGGAGTCTGTTTCTGCCGCTGATTGTTCTGTCTGATGGTTGTGTCTCCTGGAGATTACACCCTGGTTTGTCAGGCTGTCAGGTTTGCCGTGTAAGGACGACAAATGGTGTTGTATGGTGGACTCAATTATAAGACCAGACGAACGATATAACAGAAGATTTTTACTAGTAACAACTAGGTAAACGATACAAAGTCCGAGAAGCTAAATCAGGTCAATAAGACAATCCAGGGTCGGCGCCGGTAGACAGGAATAGCCAGGAGATCCAGATTCGGGTAGTCAAGGGAAATAGCTCAGAGGTCGGTATACTGCAGGCAATCAGAACTAGAAGGGCACAGGCAAAAAACGGTAGTCAAACAAAACAGTATCGGAGGTCAGAAACGGAGAATCAGGCAAGATATGAATGCTGGAAAGTCAGAGCTGGGGTCTAGAACAATCTGGCAGCGTCCTGTGGGAGAACGCTGCCTAAAAGGAAATGAAAAACAGGTGCAAACAATAAGGAACAGGTGAACTAATGATGATTAAATAAAAGGGCCAAAACTGAGGTGAAACAAAACAGGAAGTGATATGAAAATAAAAGCCTGACTGGAAACAGCGTACCCGAATCGTGACACAGGCTGGATGATTAAACTGTGTCGCTATGAACCATTCGCATCATCATACATGTAACTGGACAAAACATACACACACAGTCATCATTCACCACACCTTAAATTTTAATAACACAACCTAAACTGTTCCATTTTGCAGGACATAGCCTACACTGGCGGAGCGTTGTTCCGGTGCGTTCCGGCAGCACTACACCTGTGGATGTAATGTTCATGTTCGTGTTTGTGAAGGGAGGATTGGTTCTTGTAGAATTCCCAGTGCTGAGCCTTTTTTCTGCCAAATTTAATTTGCTAAAGATGATGAATTGTTCGACATGTTTCTAAAACAAAAATTCTGCCATTATTCTATTTTTTGTTTTGCATCAGTGAATCCCTAGGAAACCAAAAACAACACCTCAACAGGTTTTCTGATTTCCTGCTGTTGGGCAGACATTATTAAAACTGCTATTTCATGGTTACACTGACAGGCACAGAGAAATAAAGTGCAGTGTTGATTCCAATGAAGGAATATGTCACTCACCGTTGTTGTACTTTAATTAATTGAGTTCTGTAACAGCACTTCCCTTAAATGATTTTGGATTTTTTGTAGGATCCTTTAAATTGTTGCTGGCCAGTGTTTCAGTAAACAGCAGTCATCATTATTCTTCATTGTCCCTCCTCTGTGACACTTTGTTCATAGGATTTCTAAATTTCAAGATGCTATTGGATCAGGTCACAATAATTACAATTTTGTGATGATTTTAAGGCAGGGCAGCTCCACACCATGCAGTTTGAGCAGGCTTTTAGCCTGAAGCAATCTTCAGAGAGGCAGAAATCATCCCTGTCAGCATTGCCACAGGCCCTAGAAGGAGCTGTAACATTCACCACCATTTTCCTGCAGGTTGGAAATGGAAATAAATTCTAAAAGGGTGGAGCACACAGAGAGTTGTGCAAGACAGAAAGAAAGACTTTACACATACAAATCTACACCAGAAAGAGGAAAAGAAAATTATCCAAACATGCCTTTTATTGATTCATCACCACGTCCTCATGGTTGTCCTCCATTCCTCTTCCTTCTTCCTCCTTCTTTCTATCAGATTTCATCAGCTGGTCTTCCCCTGGGCTGGTCTCTTGCTTTCACATTACACTACTCTCCAAAGGCAGGCCTTCCTCAGCTATCTTCCTCTGTTTATCTCCCTTTCTCTTCTGTCTTCTGCCCTCACAGGGACCTACTGTGAGTCTTCCCTCCATCCTGTTGTTTCAGGCCCCCACCTCCTCTTTGTTTCTTACTTCCTGCCTCCAAAGACCAGACTCCTCTGGTGTTACTCGTCCCAACAAAAGTTAAAATAAGACTTTTTAATATATGAACACTGGGTCACTGTTGCAGTTTGTAGCAAGACATTTCTATTAGTTTTGTTTTGTATTTATTACCAAACAGAACTCTTATTATCAAAAGTTAAACCTTTACAATGATAAATAGGATGAAGCAGTTATGGAACAACATAAGCAACCAAAAATTTTCTTTCAGCTGAAAAATAAAATATGCTCCTGGTTTGAAAGCCAGATTGTACAGAGGTTGGAGTGGACAGTTGGGTCAAAACAAATACTGTACTGCAACACCAGAGACTGCTGTTATTGTCCTATTCCCAGCTATTTTTCTCACTTAAGCTTGACCATGATCCTTCCTTAACCCTAACCATATGGTTATTGATGCTTCGTGATGATGGCGGTGTCCTAACTGAGCTCTTATTTTAGCACAAACCTTGATCCTACTCTAAACCAGAGCAAGTTATTGTTGTGCCTGAACTTAATCCAACATTATCCACAGTGTGAATGATTTGGAAACAGAGTTCTGTAATGCTTTTGAAAAACACATACAAATAAAAAATGTCCTGCAAATCAGGACAGGGGATCAGAAAACATGTTTGTGTGTCGTTCTATGTATGAAGAAACAACGTATTTTGTTGCACAACGGCTAACGTTTTATCAAACAGTCTCTGCAATAACCAAGGGGTCACTCATAAGTACAGTAAAGAATGAGCATGAGCATCAGATGGTTAGCAATTAACAGCTACTCATTTGATTACAGTTTGAAATACAGGAAATTAAATGTGAACCTCCCATTTGGCCAATCAAAATCAACTTTGATCAGCAAGTGTACAAACAAAATCACAGCACAAGAGGCTCACAAAATGTGCTGCTGATGACAGCGACACTGGCTCATAAGTAAAAACTCTGGAGAGGATGTTTTAAACAGAACAGTTGTGTGAGCACATGACAAACTAAAATCAGGAAAGGGAAGTGTGGGTTATGATGATTTGCAATAAAATAAATAAAAATAAAATAAAAATTTGAAATAAAAATATATAATCTGCTGTCATCCTGCCACAACTCATCATCCTACAAATTGTTTGATCACTTTGATTTTACTTTCATTTCTTCTCTCCTGCTCTGATTAATGTTTTATCTTCAGGTTTTTCTTTTACTGTGCTCTTTCCTCATGCTTCTCTCTGCTTTTGTATCCTGTCCTTTCACTTCCTCATTTCTCATCTCTTTTTGAGTGTTTCCTGCTGTTGTCACTCCTTCTATCCTTTTAATCTATTTTGCATGTAACCCCTCTTCTTCACCTCATTCTTCCTTGTTTCCTCACTTACTCCTTATAGTTCTCTTCTTCTACTCTAACAAGAAGCTCAAAGGATAAATGGACAGGAAGGAGTGAGAGGGACAGACATTACAAAAAGAAGGAAGAAAGCATTTCTATTTGGGGTTTCATTCACTCCTACATTCATGCCTAGTGGCGTGTTCTCGCTGTATTAATGAAACTAACTATCTCATGATGCACACAACAGACATGGATGGACAAAATACATGTGAATGTGTTTTCTGTTTCTACATCTGCTGCTCACGCTTTCTCACTTTCGCTTAGAGCACCAGGGGCTCTTAGGATTATTGAACATGATCATGAAGAGCAGGACGAGACCAAAAGCTTTTATGAGTCAGCACAAAGCATAAAAGTGTGAATTTGTGGGTGATTTTCCCATGTTACTCTGACTTTCCATGAAAATTTTAATGATCAAAAGAGGCAACAGTATCATTGTAAAATAATTAATCTTGTGAAAATACAGGTGAAAGTCAAAATCTGTAAACCAAACACTTTGTAACTGACTAGTGGTGGAGGAGAATGTTTTTATTTTTGACTTATAGGAGCTATGGTGCAAACCAGCTGCTCATCAGAGAGCTCTGCTTTTTAAGTTTCACTTTCTGTAACAGTTTTTCAAATTGCAAAGCAAACTGTATTTATGGTAAACTACGGTTCTAGGTGTGCAGTAATGGGGGAAAACATTCATTTTGTGGATGGGGACACCAAACCCACATGAAAACAGCTGTACTGTTTAAAAACAGTGTATTATTTCAGTGCACTTCAATAGAAGACATAAACATGATACTTACTATGGAGGCATTGATAGGATAGGTTGGAAAGAATGGAAAAAATGAGGATGCATAAATTGTACTTCTTAGTGAATAGGCAGACTGATTATCATAACACATGACGGATACTTGAGTCTAGATAGGTCTTGTGTGTTCGTGTATTTACATACATTTTGTAGCAGTTGGAGCTTGTATGTTAATGTCAAGCTTTGCTTTTGGCTTCAAGGTTTAACAACATATAATCACTGCTCTCCTCTGTGATGGGGACCAAGTGGACGTGTGAAGGAAAACAGAGGGGAAGGAAGGAATTGTAGGGATTATAGGAACATGGAAGACAGAGGGAGAGGATGGACTGATGAGAGAAACACAGGAAAGAGACAAAGTGGAGAGTTGATTAAAAGCCATCTTAGTGCTGATTCATGTTTATTCAGCCCCATCACCTTCATATTATTTAATTACTCAGCAATTTATGATTTACATTTGGCAACGGTCAGTGCCAATGCTGGAAGCTGAGTGACGTCTACTGTATGCAGTGGAAAAGATAGGGTGTGGCGGTTTGAGCGGGAGGTATTGTAGTGGTATTTGCTTCAGTGGTCTACGTCGTCCAGTATTAGTGTTCTGCATTAATATTGTAATGTAATGACACCAATAATCTTTTCAAAAGATACAAAGACAAAGAAAATATTGTGTAGATTAACCTAGAGGACTTTCTGAATTAATAAGAAGGTATATATTGCAGTTCTATAATGACATGCAAACTTCTGTCTTCTGCATGGGGGTCAGACTCGTCCATCCACCATCCAGACCTCCAGATTTTACTGTCTGCCTTGCTGCATAAAGCACAAACTACTTCCTGTATTGGCGCTGAATGCTGGCATTGGACATACAATACACTGTGAGGTCCATATTATAAAATATGAAAGTGATGCTGAGCTGAAGGTAAAATAATAATGTGTTTTATCAATAATTCATTTTCACAACCAACCTACCAGAAGCACTTTTGGAGACCCCTGAATTTTAGCAGTTAATTAATACAGAGCTAATGTACCAAAAGTTGGATGAGCATTTCTATAGGAGTCCCATAGGTTATTCATGAGAAATGATGCTTTGATTTATCACTGGGTCCCACAGTGGGTATCAGGCAATGCCGGGCCCCATGGAACCATTTTCTAGTCTGACACTGTATATATTGTATATTTAAACTGACCTAACACTCCTACCCTCAACAACTTGACCCAGCCTAGTACACTGTACTTGGGCTATACTGCTGTGGCTGGCCTCACTGGCTCTTATGGCAGTTTTATCAGAATGCCATGGCCCGCTCAGTCCAGCCATTAACCTCAATGGGTTTTTCCCCTGGTAAAATAAAAGTTAAATAAATTTAAAAAAAAGTTATTCCTACCTATCTAACTCCACCAGGCCTATTAGTAGTCACCAGTAAAGCAGTTAAGCAAAGACACCTCATAAACAGTATGTAATATGCAAACTAATCTATCTAAATAACAGTGACTTACAAAATGTGTATCCACAACTAATGTAAAGAAATTTACAACAGGAAAAGCACCTCTTACTGGGAGTGTCTGTAACCTGCAGTTCATCAGCTTGCATAGTAAAAAGGGCATTTCAGATACACACAATTCAACAAAAGCCTAATTAAATTCCTACAGTTCCTTAGAGGCATAATAAGCAAAACAAAATTTAGATAAAAACAGTAGATAGATCATAGAGAGAGGATAGTTAGGGGGGTTTAGAGCATAAGCAAAAAAGAAATAGCAGTTACACAGAGGTAGCAGGCAAATGGAGCCTAAAGTAATGAGCAGCAGAAAATGGGGGGGAGAAACTCAGAGTGGTTGAGGAAGAGGAGAATTTAAGGTTCAGACACACTGAGACCTGGATAATTAGCCTGGGAGGCACATGAGTCTTCCCTTAAATCACTGTACTATGCCTTATTAGCTCACTACAGCTCCCTTTAGATCCCTGCAGCACTGACACACATCTCATATCGGCTCAAATACAAAGTGCAGCTCTCAAATGCAATTTATGGCCTTTGCATTCACTATGGAGTTGGTGAACCAATGAATCCCAAGGTTCCTTTTGTATTTCAGTTTTTTACCAGACCTCCAAATCACCACTCACAACTCAAATTGCATTAAGTGATTTATAGTTCTGTTATGGCTTTTGTGAATGACTGTGGGCAGGACTAAAGGTGGTGACAAAGACACTAATGAAGACAGTAGGCTATCATTTGTTATAGCTATTAACATCAACTTGCAAGATTGTACTGACAAATGGCACATCTGTATACAGAGCTAAACTAAGCAGGCAACAGGGTGAAGCGCGGGTTTCATCCATCCATTCATCAATTTTCCAGTGCGGAGCTAAGTTTAGTTGCTTTATTATCTATGAAAGTTGTTTATTTGCAACTAAGCTGAACTATGTTTTTTACCTAACAAAATAAACAATAAATAAAAGTACCTGGCAGAACAACTTTCTTAAACCCCTGCCAGGAGTTTGCTGGCTACTTCACATCTAGGCATCATGTCTGAACAAAGCCCCGAGTCGCATAGCTGGCAAAGTGTTTACCGGCAATTTTACCTGGTTGGACCGAGTCAAATCGCTGGCTACGTTCTAACTGGCTACATGTCTGAATTGAAGTGATCAAGTTGTCAGTAAGGGCACTGTCAAGATGACAACAGTGCTACAACCCCATGCACAGCACTTTTTCTGTTTCACTGTTTTGTTCTCACTAATATCGTTCCCTCTCTTCATTCACTATATAGCTAGTTTGATCTCGGCTGCCCTCTCTCTCTCTTTCTTAGTGGGGTAGGCCTTTATCATGCTCAGGCAGCAAAATTTGAGCATAAAGATAAAAAGAACTTAACATCACTAGCTTGTACAAAGTATATTTTGAACAGGAACTGAGAAGATACAGTTTAGCAGTGTGATCTAGCGCACAATGGAAATTGGGCTGACATGGAAATCAATGGACTGCTCGCCCTTTGACGGTGTGTCTTGCATTGCAGGATTTTGGATATTACATGAATGTTGAGGCTGTACCCAGCTAGGTAATGCTATGTTTGAACAAAGTCTTACCAGTAATTTCACACTCAGCAGCTCTACAGTGTACCTGAATGTGAAAAAGGCAACTGCTACACGACTACATGTGGCCCACCAATTCCAGGCTACCATGTCTGAAAGGGAGTTTTAGATTCCAATTTTACAAAGTGGTCTTGAGTGTGAATCCAACGGCGGAGTGGTCACCTGAATGTTTGTACCAGGTGTGGAAGCAACTGACATGTTTTACTGCAAGTTATTGTATCTCAGTGTGTCACATTATGGTCATTAGAGGGAGAATTACAGTGGCCAGAAAGAGGATGTGGTGGATGCCAGGTGAGGATAAGTGTTTAGGAAGGAAACTATAAAATTAGAAGTTGTTAGCATTAGCATAATGGGAGAGCACATCTAATAATCTTCATTTCCAGAGATGATGAATGTGATGGCCAAATGTTTCATGATTTGTACTGACAATGTGTTTGTGAACATAACCCTGCTGAAACTTCTTCCCAAATGACTAGAGAAACAATTAGGCATCAAAACTTTCATCCAAGTGAGAAATTACCATAATACTGTACATTATAAAGCTTAAGAGAAAACCAAGTGACTAAACTTTATATTCCTGGTTGTGGAGCTTAAGAAATTCAATTATGTACAACAAACAGGCAGTGTTCCCTAATGAGCATGTTTCCAAATTGCTTCCAGGGATGTGCCTAGAATAACCTTTTAACAAAATCCATTTAATAGTTGAAGGCCTGGCATACTGGGGGCACCACAAAGGAAAGCTGCCATTTCAAATCCCAAACAAGAGGGGATCCAATTATAAAGTAAAAGGTATTGAGACACATTCTCCTCTCCTTCAGCTTCTAATTGTCCCATGGAGCCTTGCAGTGTCCAGCCGTAGACTGGCACTATACTTTAAGGCTCTCAACTGGGAATAAGTGTGATGCTATGAATTTAAAGTAGGGTCTTTTGCTGAGCATTAGGCTTCTCAAGATAAACAGGATGAAAATGTATTATTTTCTAAAACACATCGGTGTTGTGTTACACTTCAGAATCAGAATCAGCTTTATTGGCCGGGGACAAGGAATTTGACTTTTGTATAGTGGCTTTCGGCGTGTATGTACAATGTTCTTCCATAAGGCAGCGATTAGACAAGTAAACAAGATGTGGTATGCACAAAATATGCATTAGAAAAGTAAAAATAAAGTACTTGTATAGAACTATATATATATATACATACTAGATGCAGCTTTTCAGATAGATATATACAAAAGTATGAATCCTTGAAATCTTTGAAACCTGTCAAAATGGATTCTTGTTATCCCAAAAACATTAACCTGGTTAATCGCTCCACTAAAACCTCTGAATCCCATTTACAGTATCCCAGTTCCATTTAAAAGGCAGCAGATTTCCATAATCCTGTACAGTGGCACAGATTTCTGTTAAAGCAAGTGTTAACATGTCTATGAGTTTAAATGCACCACAATCCAGGCCACTTACCATCAGCAGGAGGAATCAAAGACACATTAGTAATAAATTACATCATCAGGCCACAGGAACAGTTTCAATACATTTAAATATTCTTGCACAAATTACCCAAAACATTTTAAGGGAAAAAAAGTGAGCAGGCAGCTGTAACAATGAAAGATTTTAGCAAATGTCATGGTAATTGCTAGTACATTCTCATTCTGGGGGTGTCAAATGCTGGTCCTTTTTCAAGGCCCTTTGCATCTCACAGAGACGCTACAGGGTGCCTTCTGTATGAGCAACAGGTCTGGTCATGCTTTCATGGTGATGTAGTATATGAAGAGAGAAAATCTGCATTAGTGAGGAGGTTGGGGTGCATGGGAGGGTCAGACTTTATTTTGATTGATCACTATTGGTGGGGTGGCACAGCAGTGCGGTGGTTAGTGCTGTTGCCTCACAGCAAGCCCGGGTTCGAGTCCAGGTTGACCCAGGTTGACCCAGGGCCTTTCTGTGTGGAGTTTGCATGTTCTCCCTGTGCTTGTGTGAGTTTTCTCTGGGTACTCTGGCTTCCTCCCACAGTCCAAAGGTTGACTGGTGACTCTAAATTGCCTGTAGGAGTGAGTGTGGGAGTGTGTGGTTGTTTGTCTACATGTCAGCTCCATGATAGACCGGCAACCAGTCCAGGGCAGACTCAATGTCAGCTGGGATTGGCTCCAGCCCCCCATGACCCTATTCAAGAATAAGCAGCATAGATAATGGCTGGACTATTTTACCAGTTGTTCTTTTTGAGGTAGGAGCCTTGAAATCATATCTTCACACCATCTGTAGTATGCATGATAAAATTGGGTATAAATTTGTCTCATCATTTTTCAGTAAATTAAGTGATATATTTTATTACTATATTATATTTTTTGGCACAATATAGGCTTAGGTTTATATTGTAACATGAAGCTGCCTCAGGTAAAATGTAAGACTTCTGACTCCCCTAGGTCACAGTGACCTAGGGGTTAAAGCCATGAACTACAGTGGTTGAATCCAGCCAGGGTCTGTCTTGCATCTCTCTCTCTCTCTCATTTACTGGCATCTCTCTATTATTGCTAGGCATAAAATAGCCTTCAATAAATTGCAATGGATACATTACACTTAGTCCCCCCTCAAAAAGTACGACCAGTGTCATTGGCGAAATGCTTTAGGTTTTTAGTGAGCACTTCATTCCAGGTCAGACTGGGTTGCAAAAGAAATGCCGCATGACCTTGAGTCAGTTCTGTGCTATGCTCACTAGTTTTATGTTTATCTACATGCACTTCATCACTCTATACATGGGCTGTTCAGGGATACCTATGCAATTTGTTATGCTTCCACCACAAAGATGGGTGAAATGCAAGTGATGCATTTAAAAAGAATGGTCCATAAACACTGGTTCGTGTATTTCTCATATCAGTCCAAATTGATGCCTCACAGGCTTTCTGTTCTTACAAAGTTCCTTCTTTAGCTACATAAGAAAGGAAACCTGTGTTGGTTTCATGGGCTAAGTATCTTTGATATGTAAACTGAATTCATGTTTAAAATTTCTAAAAATGAATGTGATGGGAATGAAAGTTAAATAACTTAATCAAGTATAAAGAGATGTTATTTACCCAGCAAGCATTTTCTGGCAATGTGAAGTCAAACTGTCCCACTATGTTAAATGTTTGCAGGTTTTCTCAACCTCTCTACATCCTGAAGGTTGGATATTTTAGTTATGAATGTATTTCAGCTGGTCTTATACAGGGCTTTTCTACACACTGATGCACAATCAAAGCACTTTACACTATTTCCCATTCACCCGTTCGCACACTCGAATGCTCACACATTCACACACTGGTGTCATCACCAGGAGGAAAAAGGGATTCAGCAACAAGGACACTTCGACATGTGGACTGGAGAAGCCAGGAATCAAATTGCTGACCGTCCGGTTGGGGAATGTCCTGCTTTACCTCCTGAGCCATAACCAGTGACATGAGTAGCTACTCATAATTCCTGGATCAGGGAAAATACTGAGTTGTGGAAATGCAGTACTAGAAACTAAATGCACTGTGGCCCACCACCTATTACTGCTGCATAACTCACCATTTGCCACAACAACAGAAAATACTTGTTTCTAATTAACTATGTGTCATGTGAAATGGCCACCGACCACACACAGACACACACTGTATGTTGTTTCATGTTTGAGGTTGCAACTTCTATTATTAACCACAGATTAAATTCAGTATAGAAAACACAAACATGCCAAGAAAACGATCAGTGCAGAGAAACTGAGACACACCTGGACAGAAGAGATTCTGTTGTCCATGTGTGGCTGACTACATGAACCCAGCAGGTTCAGAGTGATCCTGAATCAGATTTTCTTGCCTTGTAATCTGATGAGCAAGACCACATTTTTTATCAGCTCACAGCTGAAATGAAGTGTAGCCCTGTATGCTTCTTTGATATCACTCTTATTTCAGCATGTAGAAGTCAGTTTTCATCTGTGTGTGTGTGTGTGTGTGTGTGTGTGTGCCACCCTGACATACCAAGGAGACTGGAAGGTAATCAGACACATGGCAGGTGCAGCACAAGGAGACAAATAATGGGTTAACACACTTAAAAATAAGCTTGTACAGAAACACACACAGTATGTGTGGACAGTATGGGTTCCTTCTTTTGGACACCTCGATCCTCTCTCCATCTTTCTTTCTTATTCTCTATCTAACCTCTAGTTTTATCAAGCTTTTTTCCTCTTATTCTCACCTTTCTCTTTCTCACCACTTCTCTTTGCTCTGCACTTTTTCTCTTTTCACTTCTATCTCAGCCTGCTTCTCACACTAGTTTTATTTCTGTCTCCTTATTATCTTTCTCCCTTTTTCACTAAATATCATCCTCTTGCTGTCCAGAAAGAAACCCGGATGTGTACGTGTAATGAGAAAGTTGAAGTCCCTCAAAGAGGATTGTAACATACTGTGCACAAAGCGAATCTTTCACAGTGTGTATGTGTGCATGTACATCTGCGTATACATGTGTGTTTTGTAGTGTGCATCCATTTGCATGTCTTTGTTGGGAAATGTCTATTTTTGAATGCTGCCTACTGTCATTGAGTGTTGAGCTCTTTCATTAGTTTTTTCACTTCAGCCTTCAGTAAAAAGAATTACAAGCAACCATCGCTTTTAAACAAAATCCATCCTGAATTTACAGCTGCATTAGTCACCTGTGTACCTTGAATCTCAATTGTGCCTTGACATTTTTGCTCTGCACTTCTACAAGTGTACTTTTTCTGTTAGATATTAGAGGAGGTTCCAAATTAAGCATCACTGGATCATTTCCATTCAAAACAGGTTTCTTAACATTGTTAAGAACATTGTTAACATCTCATACTGCACATTCCCCTCAAAAGTAAACTGGATGCTTGTGTGTATTTCTTACCCCGCCATGTTCTCGTTAAGTGCCTGCACACACTGTTTTCTTGTTTTTACATTTTTACATTGTTCAACCAGCTACAGCAAACAAAGAAACTCTTCTTCATGCTGCCAGGAGGTTGTCACCACTTAGCCTGAGGAGAAGCGTGTCTGTAGAAAATCCGTCCATAGTTCACATCTGTCTGTGGATAAGCACAAACCATGAGCGGGCCTTTACACTTGAACTCCATTTCAATAAATATTATAGGGAAGCCGGAGTATCTCTTCCATATCTAGCCAGGATGTTGTGTCTGCACATCACACTAATGAGCCCTTGAAATGCTGGTATTGAAAGAATTTAAGCAGATTCAGTTGCTGGCCTCATTGTAAGCTAGATAACAGTTTCTGCTTAATGACTAAAATGTCATTATACTACAGGCTGTTGCTCAGATTGAATTTAAAGACGTAATATACAAATGGCATTCAGTTATCCTAAAGTGTGGTTAGCAGGGTTTCCTTGATTGCATGATTTCTATCAATTTCTTTAGGCATAAAATATATGTTCCTTTACAATAGATGGAACAAGAAACAGAGAAAGAAGCAGCATCATGTAATTCCTGCATCAGTGTCAGTCACTTAAAAGGTATTGCCCGCCATATGCCAACCACTCTTTGCTCATGCTAGAAATAAGACAATGAATTAGACCAAAAGAAAGCACCTGGATGTAAAATCATGTAAATATCATGCCCCTCCTCTTCGACACATCCCTCTTGTTGTGGTCCGTGCTGGTTGCCAGCTGAGAGGCTGGATTGATCCCATTCAGGCCTGATTGCTTTTTTTTTGGTTGTCAAAGTCCAATAAGTTCAGTGTAGTACATTCAATGGTATATAACTTAGACATTAAATATTCAGTTGTAATTAGGTTTAAAAGTGTGGTGTTCATTGTTGATATGTTTCAAATTATTATGTCAACCATTTGCTTCCATACATGGATATGTAATTGGCCATTTAATTGGGAGGATTTTTTAAAATGAATCCAATCTATTTGATCAATATCCACTCAGGATAAACATTGATAAATCCATTTAGATACAAGTTCCATTTAGATACAAGTTCCATATTAAAATCTGATCTTTCAGTCATCAGCAGGGTGTGTGGAATGTCTGCATGCTGTCTGAGCCCTGGAGTTACACTATGCTTTTCTTGCCAGCCATGTTGTCACTTAAAAAGTGTGATAAACCTACGAACATAGTGTGCGGTGTCATATTGGACACTGGAGCCACAGATGCTGAGAAATATCAAGAGACCACTTTAATCCTTAGTGAATCACAAAGTGTACTGTACAAGACAACTGCATTTAAATCTTTGCACATACAGTGGGTACAGAAAGTATTCAGACCCCCTTAAATTTTTCACTCTTTGTTATATTGCAGCCATATGCTAAAATCATTTAAGTTCATTTTTTTCTCATTAATGTACACACAGCACCCCATATTGACAGAAAAACACATTTTTTGACATTTTTGCAGATTTCTTAAAAAAGAAAAACTGAAATATCAGATGGTCATAAGTATTCAGACCCTTTGCTGTGACACTCATATATTTAACTTAGGTGCTGTCCATTTCTTCTGATCATCCCTGAGATGGTTCTACACCTTCATTTGAGTCCAGCTGTGTTTGATTATACTGA
>NW_018128075.1:455529-459354 GCF_001952655.1 Monopterus albus
TTTAGCATATGGCTGCAATATAACAAAGAGTGAACAATTTAAGGGGGTCTGAATACTTTTCGTACCCACTGTATAATATATGCTTCCATTAGTGAAGTTTGGGTTTGCACCTTTCAAGCACCAGGTTAGTGGTTAAACTTGTTGCTCAGAGCCATTTTCAATTGCAAGTGTGAAATGAATGACAGACAAGTGACAAATTAAAGGGAAAACCTGAATAAATGAGAGGTCTGTCCCAGGATGACAGTGCCTCCATCCATAGGACGGGGGGACACTGAATAGTTTAAAGAGTGTGAAAATGATGTGAATCACATGCTGTGGCCTTCACAGTCACCAGGTCTCAACCCAGGTGAACGCCTATGGGAGATGTTGGAGTGACGTGTTAGACAGCGTCTCCACCACGTCAGCAAAACACCATATGGGGGAATATTTTTTGGAAGAATGGTGTTCATCCCTCCAAGTTCAGAGACTGAAGCTGTTGTGGTGGCCCAGTCCCTCACTAAGACTCTTTATTTTGGTGTTTCCTTTCACTTGTTACCCATTTATATTTGTCTATTCTTCTCCACCCAGAGGAATCAAGCTGGTGCCCTTTAGAGTAACACCAGCCACATAATTATTATTCTCTCCCTCGCTGTCTTCTTCCCTCTGGTATTCCTTGTTGAGCTTGTGAGCTGTTGCTTCCCAAAGACTTCCAATTACCACCCGTCCAAATAAATTAAAAGTCATTAGTTGTGGCAAATAGCCAATTAGTGAGACTGGGAGCTCTGACCCAATCAAAGAGCAGTGGCCCAGAGTATCAGGGTCATGAGGTGCTGGAAGACCCTGGAGGGGCCACCTGCCCCTGGGATGGACAGGTTGGCTCTGGTGGATTACGTTTTAACAGTGAGGCTTCAAATGTATAGAAACAAATTAATTAATCGTTTATTTCTTTGTGAACATGTGTGTAAAAGTGGGAACTAAATCAGATGCACTATAATGTCTTTCAAGGAATGTGAATGTTCGTAAAGTCAAAGTTTATCCACTAAAAAGTTATCTAAAACATGTTGGGGATGTTTGTGTGTCCTTATCTGCATGGTTACATGGGTGGGTATGGGGTACAAAGATAAAATAATACAGCAAAATTGGCAAAGCTACAAAATCAAATTGATACAAAACAACAGTTCTGAATCAAATTCAGTAAGAAATCGATCAACATGTGAACAGCTGCTCAAAACACAATCTGGGCATATTCCAGTTAACTAGTGTCTGTTTGTCTGTCTGTGTGTGTCTGCCTTTGTTTTACTAAACTATAACTAAGCTATATACTATAACTAAACATTAATAACTGGATGACTTCCCTGAACTGACAGGTCACTGAACATATGGTCAATTAAATAAATTTCACCTGCCGGTTACTTTACTTTTAGCCAAGAGGAGATCAGCAGGTGTGTGAGTGTTTAAGTTCAAACTCATTTATTGCCCCAGTGTCTTTGTGTGTGTTCTTTTCGTTTCTGTATCTTTGTGAGGGCCTATTTGAGACCTTCAGGGTGAGTGCATCTGTTCACATCCAATCTGAGCTGAACAGAAAATACACCTCAGCTGTATCTCAAATGTTTATGCATCAAAACATCTATTGACTCATCAGAATATAATACAGCTTTTGTGTATAGTGTACACATAATGGAAACAGAGCACATTTATATAGGAACTGAAACATCACCAGTCACTGCACACTCATCGTTCTTCTCCTCAGCCTGTTTTTCTTTCACCATGAGCTTTTAAAACAAACTTTTGAATGTTCGGTGGATGTTATTCTTATATTTCTCCTCATCTTTTACATTCTGCACATTTTCTGCTGTCTCATTTTCATATACTGTATGTTACTCTATATCTTTATCCCGCCTTCTCTATCTCTCTGCTTCTCTTCCTTCCACATTTCTGATTATTATTATTATTATTATTATTATTATTGTGATTCTGTATCTTCTCATCACTTTGTTCAAAGAAATGGGTTTTGTGAAGTAAGTTTTGTTTCCAGGCAACGAGGTCACCGCATGTGGTTACACTGTGCGCTGGTGTGCACAGCAAGAGTGTGTTTATGAGTCATTTTGTTAAGTTAGAGTATGAATACATACATCAAGACTGCTCTTGTTTGAAGCCTGTGTGTATGAGTGTGTTTAAATGCTGATGTTGTTATGAAATGTGTTGTCCCATTAGTAGCCCAGCAGAGCTAATGTCTTAATCAGAGAGCTGAAAGCCTGGCTGTGCTTCTCTGGACTGCAGGGAACAGTGATTGGACTGACTATCACTCAACTAATGGAGATGTTGTCTACTAGCTATGGCAAACTAGAAAAAAGCCTGTGTGTGTGCATGTGTGTGTGTGTGTGTGTGTGCGTGTGTGAGTGAGTGAGAGAGCGAGAGAGTTGTGTGAAACAGAGGAGAGACAAAAGTTGAAAGACTCATAGTGAGAGCTTAATGGAAAGATACGTACATGTAGTTTTATCTTAATACACATCAAAAATTATTTTAGCAATGTTTGTGTGTGCTTTTGTTTTTTTTAATATCTTTAAGGACCAGTGCGTAGTGTGTTTTTAACATCTACAATAAAAGTGATGGACATTCTAAGAGCTGCCTGAAGTGAAGCCACCAAAACCTGACCGCCCCTCAGTGGTCGCCTTCAGTATAGGTCATGTCCCACCTCCTCCATGTTATTGAATGGGACACGAGCTGTGCTTAAACCTCAAAGTACAAGTCAATTAGATTTTTCTCAGAGGTCGCTTCTGTGGTTTTTGGTAAATATTACCACATGGATGTGTGTGCATATGGTCATTTTTCTGGTAAGTTAGTTTTTAATACTGTAAGTTATTTGACACTATAAAAAGGAGTGTATTTTGGTTGATTTGACAGCGTTGATTGGCGGTCTGACACTGTCACTCAGCTTCTGGTCTTTACTGGTCTTTACTTTACTTTACTAAAAAAAACCAGCAGGATGGAAGCTGCTGTACTCACAATATTTTGGCTTCACTTTTGCATAGTGGAGGGAAGTGGTGATGCCATATCCATCGAATATAAGTCAGCAGCTTTTAAGGGGTTTGTTATCTTTGTCTCATGATGTTATGATAAATGCAACCTCATATCGTTGGGGTTAAATGTCAAACCTGAAACTGCAGTTAAAACCATTGTTGCAGTAACTGTCTTAGATTGAATCTTGATTTTCTCAGTGTGGCAAAATCATCAGAAGTAAATTCTTTGAATGAACTTTACCGGATCTTCACTGCCGGCTTGTGAAAATTCTTTCTTATGAGATGAATAGGTTTTTAATAGAAATGGAAAAAAAATGAGGAAACAAATTTGACTCAAAGTACAAATCAATTAGTTGTTTAAGATAATGGATAAAAAAAGAGAAAAAAATGAACTTGGTGTAAAGTCTTGTTTAAACTGTGAGAGGGAAGTGGTGGCATTTGTCAACCAGTCAGGCCCAGATTTACCAATAAAACAGGTTTTCATTGAGTTTGTGACTGTAAACAGTGTGTAGTCACAGTCTGATTCACATTGCCCATCAGCTCCTGGGCTGCGCCTGGTACTGAACCTCCAGCGAGTGTAAGAAGAGGCAGCTCCCAAAAGTAAGATGAACGACAACAACTACGAAAAACACAGAGAAAATTATAGTGAGAGTAGAAACACATCTGCTGTTTATGCACGAGCTGATTTGGCTGAATTTTCACTGTGTAAATTTGGGTGTTTTTATGTGTGTATGTGTGAACTTCATTACAACTCCTACTTTAGATGCTGTGTCTTGGCTCGTGCAAAAGACCAAGGCAGCTAAAATGAATTGCTGAACCCAAACTG
>NW_018128075.1:459422-463175 GCF_001952655.1 Monopterus albus
ACTCCTTTGTTCTATCCCTGCACCTCACTCTACATTATTTCCACCTTCTCCATCCTCCAGTTCTTCTGCAATTCCAAGGAGCTTCACTTCCTCCTTCCTTTCCCACTACCAATCATCCTTCCATGTCTTCTCTTGTCTGTTCATTTTCATTTTACTCATCTTTTCTCACTTTTTTCATCCCCCTAACACTGAATTACTTTGTCTGTTTTCCCTCTCCCTTCCCTTTCCCTCATAGTTGTTATTCTTGTCACTCCCCCCCCATCCTCCCTCCTCTCCTCTTGTAACATATGGCCTGAGGTCTCCCAGCCGGCTCCCTCTGGACAGAGAGTAGTGCCAGTCCTGTTCTGAACTGAAGGTACAGTAAAGGAAAGAAAGAGTAATGAAGGAGGGTGGGTGGAGCTGTGGAGAGTTTCAGTCACGACTGGAGAAGGGATGGGGAGAGGAGAGGAGAGGATGGGAGTGATGCAGAGACTTATTGAAGGAAATCTTTGGAAAAAGAGAAGTAGACAGCGAGCAAAGAAGAGATGACAGAAGAGATTTGAGAGATATTGCATGAAATGGTGGAAAAGCGATGAGCTGGGGGAGAGGAAATGATCAAAGTGAGACAAGGTGCAAGAAAAACATGAATACATAAATAAGTAGCAGAGAAGAAAGAAAAGAAGAGAGTGAACACAAAAGAGGGGAGGAGGGCCAGCGATCGAATAGATGATGTACTGTATAAAACAGAGGTGGACAGGTAGCACTACACAAATTGTGCCATATTTCAGACTGCTTTATATTGCTGTGCAGTGTATTGATGTGCCCATCAGTGATGGGTTCTCTGGGTTATTGGTTCCCACATCTAACATATTTCATCCACATCTTTAGAAACTGGCCCTTGCTTCTCGTATACACTGCCCTCACCACTTAATCGCATGCTCAATTTATGGTTTACAGCCAAGTTACTCACCCACAGTCTACATGCAGGCCTTAATAACCTCCTCCACTCACATGGTATAGTATGATCTGTGTCATTGTTTTACACACATTGTTTTACACACAGCATGGTATAAACATTCAGCAGACTGCAGAGATTTTATTTGACACATTTGACTTGTTCTCAAAATAAAGTAATTGACTTACAACTTCCTGTTTGCCTGCTTTAGCCTATTCAATATGAGTTCTAATGTGTGTAATAATGTCTAATCTTTGGTTATGACCCTCGCCAGGTAATGATTTTAGTCAGGGGCTCAGTCTGAACGGCACCTCGGCCTGGTTAAAAATAGACCTATTAAGGTGGGACTGATTGTAACTGACAAGGCAAGTTTATTTATATAGCACACTGCTGTACACAAAGGTGTTTAACACCATGCACACAAGTAGATAAGACATTAAAATGCATCCATAGCTAAAACATTAGAATGCAAATTAAATTCAAACATTAAATGCAAATTAGAAGCAACAATTACATGGCTGGATAAAGTAACAACATGCAACTGTTGAGGCCTAGTACTTTTAGGATAAATATGGCACATGACTGTACCCCTTTGCATCGGTCTTCCCAAGACTAACCTCTGAGTACTTTAACACCAGAGGCAGGTTTACGTTCTTCTGGAAGATTTGAAACAGCAATTTCTATACAGTCAGCTAAACAGTCCTTTTACTTTATGTGTAGTTTGCAAATGTGTGCAAATGTTATCTTAACTTGTCGTGTTATTGTACATTATACTGTATTTGATATTATTAATCTGAATATGCAAAATAACTAAACTAGTGCATTTGGCTTCATTCTGCTACAATATATATCAGAGCTTTTCAAATAATTGTGACCCAGAGACCACCATTCTGACCTGGAAGTAACCATGAGGACCGCTGTTACGGGGTGGATAGACTGAAAATCACCTTGCCTTTTCTAAATGTTATATATTTGCATCCATCCATCTTCATCTGGGACTAGGTCATGGGGTCAGTGGCCTGAGCAGAGCCTCCCAGACTTCAAAAAAAAAGCAGGAACCCCTAGGCATTCTCAGGCCATCCGGGAGACATAGTCTCTTCAACATGTTGTGGGTCTGCCCCGAGGCCATATACAGTATTTGCATGAATTTGATTATTCACAAACAAGGATAAGGACAGTCACCTTTATCGGCCAAGTAAATACACACAAGGAATTTGTTTCCAGTACAGAACCAATGGCAGCCATCTGCGGCGCCAACTCAACCGATGGGTCTAACCACCATGGGCAACAGGGGAGGGGGGGTTCAGTGTCTTGCCCAAGGACACTTCGACACGTGGACTACAGAAACCGAGATTCGAATCTTCAACCTTCTGGTTGGGAGAAACCTGCTCTACCTGCTGCACCACTGTCGCCTCCAACAGGTATTACAATAAGTAATATCTGTTGTTAAAATAGAATTAAAAAATAATTTCTACTGTAAAATTACATGATTGCATGGGCACCTGCAATGCTTTCCACCACCAGGAGGCGTGGATCACTGGATAAAAAACCCTGGTATATACAGTATATGGTGTATTATTTACCTTTACCTCATCTCTAAGTCATAACTTCTGAGGCTCTCTGGCGACTTAACTGACTCACTGTCAGTGGCCATTTTTTGTGCATCACCAAAGCTTTGCTACCATTAACTACAGAAAGCATAATCAGTGAGTGTCTGGTGCCAGATCACCTTTTTTTTTATTTTTATAGAGGTGCACTGCATGTGTGATGGCTGCCATCACACATGCAGTGCATTGTGGGCAAGTCACTGAAAGCAACAAAGACATCTGTTCATAGCAAAATATATGTATAATGCCGCTGAGTAAAGGTGTTAGATTGTAACTGATGTGGCTGTCTGAGCATCTTGTAACCTCTAAGGATAATACGGATTATACTAATCACCTTTATTGGCCAAGTATGTTACACTCACAAGGAATTTGTTACCAAGGCAGCCATCTGCGGCACCAACTCACCCAATGGCTCCAACCATCGAGGGCAACTTGGGGGTTCAGTGTCTTGTTCACATTTCAACATGTGGACTGCAAGCACTGAGATTCGAACCTCCGACCGACAGTTCTGTAAGGGCTGTGTTCTGGTCCTATACAGATAACCAAACACTGTATTGTGTAGTAGTTGTAAATTGGAGCTACATATATTCCTGATACTCCTAAGACAAGGCAAACATTTACCAACCATGATTAAAAAAAAAAAAAATCTGTTTTGAGGTTGTCTCAGAAGACAGAGGAATTGCTTTCGTATTAGAATATTCTACACCTCACAATTTATATTCATTTGCAATCATTGTACTGTTGTAGGAGGTATTGTGTTTGTTATGTAGTGCATAACATAGAAGGCTGTGAAGACTGGGGTATTGGGTATGGGCCACATCTGACTTTTGTGTCCAATCACACAAACAAATCCAGAATCTGGGTTTAAAAAAAAATGGAAAAAAGAAAGTTCACTATAAATATTCTTGTCTGGTGATATAACTGTCAACTTTCTGAGTAACTGATCTTAAAAAGATCTTTACTTTAACCTTTCCCCTGGAGAGTGATCCAGTTAAGCTGGTTCCTCTTTAAAATAACGAAGTGTGTTCCTAGGATACCGCCTGTCTACAGGCTTTGTGATTATGATAACGAGCCAGTGCAAGGATCCTTTTATGAAGCAGAACTGCAGAAAGTTATAATTTCCAAAGACAAAGCATTTCATGTGGAAAAGATTTTGAGTAAACGCACGATAGCAGGGGTCCCGCATGTATTGGTTAAATGGAAAAACTGGCC
>NW_018128075.1:463308-463893 GCF_001952655.1 Monopterus albus
GCTTATTTTGATACGTTAATGCATAATAAATTTCACACTGTGAAATATCTTTATATTTAGTCTTTTCTTTTCAATTTACGTGAACACGTTCAACAATCGGATGTGGTAAACGTGTGAAACATGGCTAGCTCTGGTTTTTACATGACTCTGCCCTCAAACGCGAGCGCTGATGTCTTTAAAGATAACTCAGCTTCTCAATTTCGCACGGATCTTGCGCGGCCTATAGATTTAAAAGGGGACTGGGAGGTTGCTCTGACAGATTTTTGTTATCCAAATACGTGGCTGACCATACCGCCAGAAGGAGACCGTTTTTATTGGCAAGACACATGGCAATTCGGCGTGCCGGAGTAGTAGACGTTCCACTCCCAGCGGATGAGGATAAATACAAAGTACACCACGAGCGGCTGGGATACGGGTCCTACAGTAGAGAGAGCATTTTGAATCAATTAAATAGTCATTTAAAAAGGATCAGATCGGACATCAGACTGAGTTATGATGGATATAGGCGCATTTATACGTGGACAGGGAGCGGCCGCCACAAAGTAAAATTTTCAGCACCCTTAAATTACATACTAGGCATGGAAA
>NW_018128075.1:469947-486061 GCF_001952655.1 Monopterus albus
GAGGAGGGTGGAGGGGGAATGGAATTTACATCTGTTGTGGGAGGGGGAGGGAGGGGGGCTTGGGGATGGGACAAAGCTTTTGATTGGATAACCTTTCACCTAGAACTGTCAAATCGGGTTTGATGAAAGCCGGTATCTATACTGTGTGTCTTGTGTGATCATATCTGACCGAGCAGCTTTCTCTCCACCTATACCTTTGCTGCCATCTCTCTTTCATATGCTTCTTAATGTCTCTCACTCATCTCACTCGTCTCCCTCTCATTCATCGTCTTTCCCTCTCAGCTTTGATCACTTTTCTCCTCACATTTCTCACTCACCAATTTACTCTCTCCACCTGTCTCTCCTTAACGCCATCTTGTTTTTCTCTCACACTGCCGTTTCCTCCATCTCTCTGCCAAACTGAAATTAATGCTTCTGATAATTTAAGTATCATTTTGACCTACAGTGACTGTCAGCGTTTGAATGTGTACTTGATTTAATGTAATTCAGTTCAATTGAACTGACATGGCTGAAAAATAAAAAAACATAGCATACCAGATTGTAAGACTAATATTAGAATTAAACTGAATTAATTTAAAATCAATATGGATTTGTTTGTTGTCCCAGCGTCTGATCAGATCACTTCAGTCTTTATTTTGTTCTTGTCTTTCTATTTAATTTCCTTTCCCCACCCTCCTGTAGCTTTATCAGTTTCCCTACCTCTCCTGATTTCATTCTGATTCCATTTTAGAAGCATTAAGATAATTTGTGTTTTGAAGCATAAATAATGCAAAGCACACAGTACCAAGTACACAAGTAAATGTCTTTGTTCTTTTCCTCTTTCGATCTCTGCCTAAATCGTCTTCTTCTTTATCTCTCTCCTCTTTTCCATTTGCTTACATTCTTGCATCCTTTAGTTGAAAGAGGGAATCAGTTAAAGAGGAACCAGCTTCACTGGATCATCGTTATTTTAAAGAGGAACCAGCTTCACTGGATCACTCTCCAGGGTAAAGGTTAAAGTAAAGATCTTTTTAAGATCAGTTACTCAGAAAGTTGACAGTTATATCACCAGACAAGAATATTTATAGTGACTTTCTTTTTTCCATTTTTTTTTTTTACCCAGATTCTGGATTTGTTTGTGTGATTGGACACAAAAGTCAGATGTGGCCCATACCCAATACCCCAGTCTTCACAGCCTTCTATGTTATGCACTACATAACAAACACAATACCTCCTACAACAGTACAATGATTGCAAATGAATATAAATTGTGAGGTGTAGAATATTCTAATACGAAAGCAATTCCTCTGTCTTCTGAGACAACCTCAAAACAGATTTTTTTTTTTTTTAATCATGGTTGGTAAATGTTTGCCTTGTCTTAGGAGTATCAGGAATATATGTAGCTCCAATTTACAACTACTACACAATACAGTGTTTGGTTACCTGTATAGGACCAGAACACAGCCCTTACAGAACTGTCGGTCGGAGGTTCGAATCTCAGTGCTTGCAGTCCACATGTTGAAATGTGAACAAGACACTGAACCCCCAAGTTGCCCCCGATGGTTAGAGCCATTGGGTGAGTTGGTGCCGCAGATGGCTGCCTTGGTAACAAATTCCTTGTGAGTGTAACATACTTGGCCAATAAAGGTGATTAGTATAATCCGTATTATCCTTAGAGGTTACAAGATGCTCAGACAGCCACATCAGTTACAATCTAACACCTTTACTCAGCGGCATTATACATATATTTTGCTATGAACAGATGTTGGCTTGGGGGCGGGACAAAGCTTCTGATTGAATAACCTTTCACCTAGAACTGTCAAATCGAGTTTGATGAAAGCCGGTATCTATACTGTGTGTCACAAGTCTTTAAGTGAAGAGTTTGCAAGGAGAGTCACGCAGCAAGGCAGCATTCCTCAGAGCAAAGGGAGAAAGCAAAATGGAAGGAACAAGAAAAATCAGTTCAAAACAGTTTAAAGAATCCTGCTGCACTTGGCCTTCGTCTCTGATTGTTACCCTCTTATCTCTGTCGCACATCTCAATCGCTTTCAGTTCTCATATGCCTCCTTTTGAATCTGTCTGGTTCTGTCTGCCTGTTACTATCTTCCCCCATCTCAGTCTCAGAAGACTTTTGTTTTTTTCCACAGCCAACCACCCTGCACTGTTTCACTTTGCTCTACTCTACGGGGCATCAAAATTAATTCCAAGTCCTATTAGAAAAACAAGCTTCTGGATAGTAATCAAGATAAATCCAGGCTGGGGGACGCTATCAGCAGAGAATCTTGATTGTTCACTGAGCACTTAGGAGCCAGGAGAGTGTTTGAAAATAGAGATGAGGTGCTCCCAAACTTCTTATCTTGTTTCTGTGTGAAAAATGGCAGGAAGCATCCACCTGCGACGACGGTTGGGGATTACAGGAACAGAATCCTAATGGGACAAATTACACAGGCAAGCGATAAGAAGGCGTACTGATACTGGAGTGCTCCAAGTCATGTCGAATTCACAAGTCCAACAGTAAAGTTTTGAAGACAGTTTTGTTTTATTTGGTTCAAACCAGACGGAGAACCTCTATAGATTATATACTGAATTCCCAAACTGTGTACATAGTCACCAGTCCTGAATCAAATTAGCATCTTTTGGATTTCCTCCTCCATGGGCTCTGTTCTTCATATCCACACTTTAACATTAATTGTTTGACATGAGTCTGGATTGTTTTGGCTTCTCAAATGAGCCCAGTTTAAAATGAACCTGGAACTGCTGTTAGGGTCACAGGTCTTTAGTCATTAAACTCATCCTTACATGTATCCCAAAAAAACAAAACCTTTTGCTTCTCAGACATGTTTAGTGCACTTTGAACCTACTGTAGATGTCCTGCGACCTTTATATCTCTAAATAAGTGCTTATTCTTTGCTATTGATCCATGTGGCACTTTGCCTTCTTGACACTCTAGCACAGCCTTTTAAACAAGGCTTGTGAGCAAAGGTCACGTGGACTCACAAGTCACTCATTTAGTGGGCAGAGGTTTGTTATCCTGTAATCCTGCCTGCTTTGACATTTTTGCAGTGATGGGGAGTCGTACTCAATCTGATTCTATTTCTTGTAACTCAGGCTAAGCATCACTGACTTACAAGCGCAGTTGTTCGTGATGTTAAAACCAGTTAAGAACACGGGGGAAACTGATGGAAATCAGCAACAGCCCAGATTTTTGTTTACCCTCAGTTGACTTGGGTGTTTTAGGCTTTCTGAGCATGAAGTGTTGCTTGATGTCTGTTGTCAGCCTTGATTTCCTTTTACCCAAAAAAGCTTTCTTTTTTATTTCTGTGCTTTACTTGATAAGAAGCATGAACAGAATGCACATCACTGTTTTAAGACCTTTTCTGCACAGTTGAACATTTAAGACAAGATTATTTGATTAAAGCTGAAACATTTTCTAACAGTTAAGGTGGTCCTGAACCAGTTTTGTACACAGAACGCTGACATTTTTAATCAGGATAGTAAAATCTACTTAAATGAATTTAAAAATGAATATCCCCTCAACTAAATATATACAGTACAGTTATATATGGAAGCTTTCAATCACGTGGTATTGATCAGCTTCACAGGAGATGATGAAAGCAGAGGCAGACTGTTATTCCTTTCTGTAGACTACCTTAAAGTTTGCTTATTCAGCCTATGGGAAGTATACAGTAATAAAGATGTTCCACTTAAGAAGCTGTACTTCCTCCACTTTGTTATTCCAAATGAGTTGCGGTTGCTGTGTGTATAAAACTTAATTACCCAGCATTCTGTGCAGTGATGGACTTTTCCTCAGAAATAAAACCCTGGTCCTTAGTGTTTTCATCAACTATCAGAACTGTTCACTTTAACAGATATTAAGTTATGATAATGTAGCAAAATAGATAGTTTTATGCAAATCTTGCAGTATTAATTCTGTTTGGTAAATTGACTGTTGAGACATTTAAGACTCATATGGGGATATTTACTAAGGTTCTGTGGCAAATGTTTTGGCGCTAAACAGTGAAATTGTGTGTGTTCATGTTTACTAAGGAGTCGCAGTGGAGAAGAAGAACAGCACTGCAGGAATTTGCATGTGTGGTCTTATGCAGTATGTATTTTAGGGCGTTCCTCTCAAAAATCAGGGAGGAGAGAATGGAAATGTATACAAATACCCTCAGCACCTGATTTACCACCGCTGTGACAGAGAGAACTGTAGCTGAAACTGAAAAAAACCTTAGAAAAAATCAACTAGACTTAGATTTCTAGGTCGAAGACGTTTCACCTCTCATCCAAGAGGCTTCATCAGTTCTGACTGACTGTAGCTGAAATTTAACATCAGGAGAAATCAGGTGTAAAATCTGCAGCCCTGCTGTCAGCGTGGTGGCTGTTAGTCATCTGAGAACTCGTCGGTGTCAAGAGGATGTTTGCAAGTTGCAGATTGGGGGATTTTTACAGGCTTTCAGGTCAAAGCATGCTGCAGTTACTGAACATAATAAAAGACAAGATGACTACATGATTGCATCTCTGAAATATGTTTGATTTCTTCAACCATATTAAAGTTCAACTGCAGTAAACACACTTTCTTCTACTGGCTCACAGTTAACCATCCATCTTCCCTCTGTACATCTCCAGTCCTCCTCTCACTCAGTCTGTAAAGAGGGGAGAAAACACATATCACTGTACAGTATGTCAACGTAAAGTCTATAGTCAGACTTTTAATTTCTTAGTTTTGTGATGAATGGACATTGTTTTGTGAAAAGTGACCCAGTATCTATGCTCAAAACTAATTCAGCGCCACCAATAATCTATTTCAACTCCAGCCTCACCAAATATTACTTTTTCTTTCTTTGCTACAGGTGCTCATTACTCGCTTTGCATGTGGTCAGCCCAGGTATTATCAACTGCTGTCATACCCAGGTGCATGTGCACACATAGCTAAGCTCATACACACAGTAGGCATGTTAATGCATATGGACTTTCTTGGTTTTACATTCTCTACTTCTATGTGTTTTTGCTGCAATTGTGCAGTTATGATGCTCACAATGGAACATTAACAATAATAGCAGTGTGTTCAAAAATGACACGTTATGTTATAAGGTAAGATTTGCATGATCATTCCCTGAATTTCCTTAAAGGATAAGGTTGGTCATTTTATATATTTTCAACAATCCGCATACAGAGACTAAAACAGAGAGTAAATTGCCTCTAGTCACAGTTAATATCTGTCAGTCTCCAACCTGGATTATCTTGTTCATTTGTGCCATAGACATCTGCTGTTTTTCAGAATGACTTAAAACACACCAGTGAAACACACTGCTGCACTGAGTGACACACAAAACACCATTACTTTACATCAGAGACAAGTAAACTCACTAACTGGCCCAAGCTGAATCCATCATATATGCAGGATCTGATCCATACAAGGAAGCCATGCCAAACACAAATGGGGATTGTGGTTGAAAGCTGGGAAGCTGCAACATGCCAAATCTTGTCTGCCAGACAGAATTACGTTTATAAGATATGTTGGTAGAAAATCTAAACCACAGGGAACCTGATAAACATAAGCATGAACTTTATTGCCAAGCATTTCAAGAACACAAGGAATTTGAGTCCAGCTCAAGCTACTCATAATAAGCTGGAAGTTCTTCATCCGAACCAAAGTAACAGTAGTGTTTGAAAGTCAGACATTTAACCAGCTGCCAAGATAATCACTGATTCCTGGAATTAATCAACAAACCTATTCAACTCCCACTGCTATAGTATGTGCAGTGTGCTGCGGGGGGGAGTAACAGTCTCACTAATATGCAGGGGGTGAAGTGGGATTTGGGCAGTGAGGTGTATAATTATCCCAAACAAATTTGGAGATACTACAGAGCATCATCAACCTTTAGTGTATATTGATGGTTATTACACAGTTAACAACACGCTCTGCTGGACTGCTCAGTTGTGTTGCATGCTTATTTTTAATAAAACGAAAAGGTTGATATATACAGTATGGCGAGTCATTATATAATATACCATAACAATTTTCACCGACATAGCCATTTTTTCACAGCCAAGGCCTACAGAGATCCATAGATTATCATAGCTAGTGCAGTGCTGATTACTGGTAAGAGAATAATTGTGGTCTTGATGTTGTCTTACAAATGTAATCAGTGAACTTTTCACAAAACATCTTTATTTTTTCATCACTGTCATTAATGACTGAGCTTGAAGAAAAAAGCTTTGACTAAAATTTGCTGAGAAATCTTTACAGCATCTTTCTAGAATCTTTTAAACATATTTTGGTTAAGTATATTTTCAAGTACATGTTGAATGATGTATACTAAAAATACACAAGGGAACGCCACGGCCTTTACACAGTCAGCAGCGGTAGCTAATGTTGCTTTAACGCTGCTGGGTCCCCTGACTAGTAGTTACACATAAGTGTCTTTTCCACCAACTGAAGCCAGCTCAACTCAAGTCGAATCAGCTCTGCTCATTTTTGGTACCAGGTGCTTTGTTGACTGATGGAAAAACAAATGAGACGAGCAGAGTTGAGTCAAGTGGAGCTGGTAACAGGAGGTGGAAATATACTGTACATAGGCAACATAAGCAGGTACAGCCAGCTGAATCACACGACTTCGTAATACTGTAAATATATATTTATTAAATTTGCAATGAGTTAAGTAGCTAATAATTCACAATTGTAACTTGTTGAACAGCCAGTGGAGATATTTTAAAGATCTGTAAAGCACTCATGAAAAGCAAACCATTGCTCAGCTGTTCTATAGATTTTATAATTAAAACAGAAGCCTATCTGTCAGTATGAACGACTGAACAACTTTGGCATGTGTAGACCAGCCTGAAAACTACTGGTCCAAACACAAAGCCATTAACTAAAGTCACTTTTTTGTTTGGATTAAACAGGGGTGTTCCTGGCCCTTAATACTCTGAAGACTTGTGGTTTCCCCAGTATGTTGTTCACCCATCCGTTCTGTCTGCCAGCCAATTTATAGCTTTTCTCACCACTTTATTTTTTTTTCTAAGTTCCAATCTTCTAATCCCTTCATCGCTGGTATGGGCTCTGCACTCCATCATTTATTCAATTTTTTCAGTCTCCTATGAATTCTTAGCCTCTCTAAGACCATCACTCTGTCTCTCCTGCACACCTTTAACAGTCTCCTTCTGTTTTCTGACTTCTTGTGTCTTATAAACCTTTCCTTTTTTGTAGCTTTACCTGTCTCCTCCTCTGTCTGTCTCTCTTACCTTTGTCCTCCACTGTGTTTGAAGTGTAAATGTATCCAACAGGACTCCTTGACTAATGAAGTGGTGGGAGCAGGCTTTATCGCACAAAAAACAACATGAAAAAATTATGGAACTGTAGTTGGAGAAATTGGATGAGCAAAGCAAGTTTGAGCTCAATGAAAGGGTTGAGGCAAAACCAGGAGAAAGAGCAGAAGATGTGTGTGAAGATTTGCATTTTAGAATACAAAGACATCTAATTTGTACATCAAAGCAAGGACGTTGCTGTTAATAGAAACTGGCTTCTGAGGCCTCTTGTTTTAAAATGATAGTTTCGGTTTATTGCAAGGATGCGCTTTGGAGAAAATTTAATCTTCTCCATATGTGCATAAATACAAACACACGAAGCAAGCAGCAAAAGACTCAGGCCGGCAGCTACTCTGCATCATGCTTCAAGCTCGGTGCTTTTCCTTGGCAGCATCTAGATGTTTATGCTGATGTGTCTCTAGAAACAGGGCGAAGCAGGGATTGAAAATGACGTACTGTACACATCATAACATGAAAACCGCATTTGCAGGGCAATGGTGAAATGCTTATACTCAGCGAAGTCGCACATCAAAATGTATATTAGCTGTGTTGGCCCACAGTGCAAAACGTACTAGTCTCAATAACAGCTTGAGAATTGTGACGTGGTAATGTTTTGGTTTGTCCTATTCTTTCATTTTGGCATCATTAATCTAAAAGATAAGCATGGTACAATGTGCATCTTACTCTAGACAAGTGTTATGTTGTTTGTAAGGGTGAATATAAGTGAGAGTTAAATTTTTCCACCAGATTTTGTTGGGATTTTGAGCTGTGCTGCTAACAAGCAGACAGAAGAACAGGACCATCGATATAATGAGGGAGTATTAGGTGGTTTTAGCCAAAGCTGACAGAAATAACATGACATGACCTCCTCCTTAATCAAGCAAATATAAGCTGACATTTAAATTCATTTCTGCTGTGGTCAGTGGTGGATCAGAGCTGCACGGCTCCCTCGTTGAGAGAAGGACAGATGGACACAAGAGAGCAAGGCAAGACTGAAAAAAGATGTCTGGTTGTGTCTGAGCTTGGAGAAATAAAGCAGGAGGAAAGGAAATAAGGAGATGTGATGATGATTGATGCTTTCCACATGTACTGAGAAATGGAAAAACGGACAGGGAGGTTTGGGAAAGATGATGAGAGGGTGAAGGAAAGAGGTACAGTCAAAAAGCTAACAGACCTCAGCTCAGAATGAAACCAGCAGAAAAAAAAATTAATGAGTCTAATCAATTAGCATTTTATTGGAACCTAGGAAATTAGCAGGCTTCATCTACAGTGGCCTGGAGAGTATGCTGTCTTGGTATGGATACAATTTGCTCCCTGCAAACTAACAGAAGGCCAAAGTTTGTCACCAAAACTCATTTACTGTACATAGAAATAGAATGACCTGCAAATAAATTAACTGTAAAGATTTATGGCTGAAGTATGTTTACAGTTCAGCTTCTACCTTGTTTTATTAATTATACAGTGTAGTTTCCAATGAAAAGACAATTTGTACAAAATTACTTTTACCACAAAACAGTTCTAACATTGGTGCATTAAATACTTTAATGAAAGTTTCTAAGACAGAATTATCGTGTAGCTTTTATTTTCTAACTGAAGAATAGACCCGTCATTCCCTTGATCACTTGACTTTGCAAACAGGCAAAGGAATATAAATAAAAAAACCTCCTTTCTATGCTAAATATAATAAAGTCACTGACAGGCTGTAAATTTGCAGATCTACCCAGAAAGCACACTGGGATGAGGTCAGTTTAGTGAGGAGGTGCACTGTCTGTCCTGCCCTCCTCCTCATTTTTGGGGAAAATCGACCCTATCTATTGTGTGTAGCCAAAGGTAGGAGGGAAGGGAGGATAGATGGGGATTAGAGAGGGACAAGACAAAGGAGGGGGCACCAGTGGAGAAAAGCCATGAAAGACCAGAAGTGTGAAAGACCTGTGGCCTCAATGAGGCATCATGCCATGGGAGGAACGGAGAGAGAGAGGTCAAGAGAGGCTGCAGATGACTGAAAGAGAGGACAAATGGAGAACGAACCTGAGGGACTCAGAGGGTGAGGCAGACGGGATCAGGTGATGAGAAATGAGCAGAGGAGAAACGAGCAGGACTGTGGAGAGTCTGTGAAGTCAAACACAGCTGAAAAGTGCTGCAAAGTTACATAACGTGACTATCCTCCTCCATTCAGAAGGGATTGTAGAAAATGCAGTAAATTGGGCACATTAACAGTGTGTTCACACCTACTACTGGGAGCAAGATAAAATATTTTTTAAGGCTCATGGAGCGCAAGAATACTCTGATCAGATTTTTCTATGCATCGCCTCAGCAAGAGCACTGCCACTCTTAAGAAACTGTCTCCTATAATGCTCAGTCAGTGTTGAATGCCACTGCGTTTATCTGACAGAATTTTGTAGTATAACCCAGTAATTCCTATAAAATCATAAAACATCTGAGAGTTAAAGAGGGAACCCCAGACAGAGATACCCCCTTTCATACAGACAGAGGCCTCCATCAGAGGCTAACCCCTTCCTTCCAACTCATGGTGCCATTTTTGGCACACTCATTTTTTTTATGATCATAGTGACCATATGCTCCATGATGTGCAGTTGTGGGGATTATCAGCACCTGGCTACAGGACACTTGTTGATTGGTGCTTATTACCTTCACCCGTATTTGGAGTCTGACATTGGAAAGTGCTTGTGAAAGGCAAGATCTTATTCTACCAGCAGTGGTGTGATTACAGTAAGATAGTCAGCAACACTTCTTGACTTCTTATTATCTGTTCCTTTTCTTCATATAAAACGTCTGCATCAGCATTTAGATCTGCACACAGTTCAGCTGAATGATTCAATGGTACATCACCAGAAGTGGTTTCACTTTTTTACCTGATTACTTGTCTGGGCTGTGTTGGCATGACACACTGCTTGATTGACAGTTCCCTCAATCTTTTGGTCAGCGCTCAGTCAGACCATGAGGCAACTTTTAGGGACTCCGAACTGCATACAATGGAAAGATGCAGTTAGATCTAAGTATGTCGTGGCCAACACAAGGCCTGAAAGTGCTTAAACATACAGTATGTGTTTCCAGACAGTGGTTTTATGAAGCAACTTCAGACAAGAGGAAAAGGGAAAAGCACACACTCACAGACACAGCTGGTGCATCTGTCACTAGCTGGCATACAGATAACAGCTGTACAGTTTGAACAGTGTGTAGGTCAAATCAACACGGACTACACAGATGGTCCGGTGGTCAAACTCATGCAAATGAGAGATGTGACTGTGCCCTTCAGGTGGCACATTATCATTCTTATTGGTATTTTGCAATTGGTGAAATTGTGTATTTTCCAGAGTAGTTTGCACAACTTCACCCTCGGCAGATGCGATATCAGCCAGTATACAGTACCTAAAAACATTTGTGTGTCTATGAATGCAATCATCTGATATAGATCATCCATTTTCTGCAAAAAATATAAATAGCAGCCCTATGACAAATGGCAACATAACACATGTACAAAAACAGCAACATTTGCATTAAACCAAGAATACATTTTGACTCAAATCCTGACCCTAAGGACTGAATTTACTGTGATCATTCCACTTTAATGTGCTCTATATCATAATGACATTCAATTAATAAATAAAGTAAGCTAGTCATAAAAAAGTAGTCATTCCAGAAAGATAGTTGATTTATGTGGAAAAATTGTCCCTGCCTTTAGAATCACACGCAGTTTCACATCAGTTAAAGTGATGCTTGTGAGATGCAATGAAGTGACATACTTTCAATATAAACACAGTGTGAGTGCATGTTAACTCTCCTAATCATCCTGAGATGCAATAACAACAATTTACAAAACACTGACTGAGCTGAGTACTTTGTGTACGTCTAGTTCAGGGCATTAGAATAATCTTTTTATGTTTGTCTGATTATGCTGTAAGAAAATATTGTATTTCTCAAATGGCCTGTAATTCATCATAATGGACTGAAAGTATGCAAGCAGTGTGTATATACTGTATATAAATGTGTGTGTGTGTGGGGGGGGATGGTAGTGAATCAGAGAAGATAGTTGAATTTGTATGAGCAGACATTTACTAGAATGGTGGAAGGTGGTCTTTGTGTGTGTGGATGTGTGAGTGCATCCATCAATCAATCAATCAATCAATCAATCAAAATTTCTTTATATAGCACTTTACAACAAACTTGACCAATGTGCTTCACACAATAACCAGAAAGAGAAAATTAAAACCATAAAAACAGAAAGTAACCAGTTAACTAGAATAAGAGCCAAAAACAATAAATATCAGACTCCATTAAGGATCAAATGCCTTGGTAAATAAAAAGGTCTTAAGGAGAGATTTAAACACAGCTAAAAATCAGAGCTTTGGGGGTCAAAAGCCCTATCGCCCCATTGGTTTGTGATGGGACCTTGGGACCTCGAGACCTCTAAGCAATTTAACTGTGGAAGGCCACTGAATGAGATTGCTGAAGTGCTGGGGTGCCAAGCCATTTAAAACCTTAAAAATAAAAATCAGGGACTTAAATTTGATTCTGAAGGGAACCGGGAGCCAATGATGGGACGCCAGTACAGGTGAAATACTGTATGTTCGTATTTATGTGAGTTTGTCAGTAAACAAGGAGCAGCATTTTGAACCAACTGGATACGTGAAATAAGCAATTTACGGACGCCAGAATACAGTGAGTTACAGTAGTCGGACCCAGAACAAAAACATGGATTGCAATTTCAAAATTGTTAAATGAGAGAAAAGGCCTCACTTTACTCAACAATCACAACTGAAAAACACTGGACTTCACAACAGCACTGATCTGCTTATCAAACCTTAAGTCACTGCCAAAACCCACCAAACATTATGTATGATAATAGAAATCTAAGGTCCATGACTGAGACAGAGACACATTGTGTTGTGCTCTTACTGAGGTGTAGGAAGTTTAGTGCCATTTGAGCTCTAATGTCATCAAACCAGTCAAGCAATGGCTGGAGGGAAGACCACTTCTCAGGCTTTAAGGGAACAAAACCAAAGAATCTCTCTAGAACTGACCCCAGTGGAAGCACATATAATAAAAACAAAACTGGACCAAGAACTGATCCTTGAGGTACACCACAAACCAGTGCAGCTGAATAAGAAGAGCAGGCACCAATATAGACTGTAAAGGTGCATGAGTGTGTGTGTGTGTGTGTGTGTGCCATGCGGGCTGTTGTTTATGTGACAGTCCAACGTGTGGCAAAGAGACAGCAGGGGGTGGAGAGAGAGAAAGAAACTTGGCAGGTGCTTCAGGCACCAGAGCAGAATGCAGTGTTATTGATTAGCCTATTATAATATCAATCAACCACACTGATAATTTACTAATGACGCATTTACTATTGGATAACTGTATGAAGGGAGGACGCTGCTGCTTTGCTCTCACTGGAGAATATCTTGTCAGTTAAAGCTAATTTTCTGATGACGCACTGGACAGATGGAGGGAGGGTGAACTGACCGGGGAACTTCCATCTCATATGCATATACCATGTCAAAATATTTATTGAAGTGTGACAGTGTTTCAGGACCAAATCACTGACTGAGACTTTGGCTTTAATAAATCAGCCATGACAATGAAACAATGTTTTTCCTTGTGGCTCCTCAACTGGATGAAAGTTAATATACTCAACTATGGATAACATGACTGGAAAATGTTTAGGAGTGCAAGGCCATCTGAGCATACTTGTTCCTTTCTTTCATATATTTTAGGCTCATTGTTCTTCAAGCACATGAAATAAATTGTGTCAGAGCCTGTGGTAAGTAATCATTTTTCTCCCAGCCAGTCACTTGTGAAGACCCTTTTCTCATGAAAACACTAGTACCTTGCCTGGGGCTGCCTCATTTGCATGGAACTCTCATCTTTTTGCACCTATTCTTTTCCAACCTTGGTACTAATTGTACTTCACTGGGCACAATGATACCACACTGACAGGCAGAGGAACTGGAAAAAGACCAGTATATACAGTATGCTGATATGTTAGACATTTTAGGGGAGAAGAGAATAAAAAAATGAATTGTCTTTCATCTTGGTAATGGATTAAAGACACACTCCCTATGTCTTAAAATATCATGGGTCATCTGAGCATCTTAGCTACTTGCACTGTGAGATAATTAACTCAAATATGGTTTCTATTTGGAGGATTTTAGACACACAAGTGTCACGCCGGACTGTTGACCACAACATATTGTAGGATCATGATGAGGCAGAGGAACTCAAACTGGGCCTTGAACACAGATTGTTTTTGAAATTAGCATTACTGTATAAGATGACACAGTACATTTGTGCCATGTCTTTTGCTGCTGTTTTATCATCCATCTTGTCGATATGTCCTTATCTTGTTGTTTTTAAGGTCTGTTATGCTAGTTATGTTTTTTTTTTATGTGTTCTGTAAAGCACTTTGTGCTCCTTTTGCAGGTTGTAAAGTGCTATATAAATAAAGCATTATTATTATTATTATGTCTGTTGGAATTCATTGGATGCGTTTGCCATTTTGGGCTGAAATATTCAAAGAGGCCTCCAGTAAACACCCTTCCCTAAGAGCCATTTTTCATTCTTGATTCAGATCCAGCAGAAAAACATAGTAGAAAGAAAAAGAAATGAAATATTAACACTGAGGACTACCAAAATGATGACAGAGCACACTTTAAGGTCAGGAAAGCACCAGCATGTAGCAGCACTGCTAGTGCCACCATCAAGGTTGATGTGATGAGCGGTGCTCCACAGACACTACTGTATGTCCCAGGGAAACAATATATACTTTATCCAGAGTCAGCAGAAATGTCTTACAGTGGAACAGATACACAGATGACAGCAAGTACACAACAAAGAAAAATGAAGGGCAAAGAATAAACACTAGGTATGGAAGGTGATGTGTTTTCTCTGAGGGGCTTCACTTCTTATTTCTGATTATATTCTATTACCCCGGTAAAATTTCCATCAAGCCAAATTTTTACAGATATTCAATTTCAGTGACATATGATAGTTTAACATTCAGTTACAAAGGGTAGATGAATGAAACCCTTGGTGTCTTTGTATCTTCAGGAGGGGCTGTGTTCAGTACAACTCATAATCCTGTAAATAGTTAATTAAAAGTGCACTGTCCCTCTTGGAGCAGGGCCTTCATGTGGCCATTTAAATGTGTTGTTTGCTGAGAGGAAAACCGCAGCCATGACACACCTAACCGGATTAGACAGCACAGCCTGTGCACAAAGGCATAATGTTGCTGTGAGGTAATAGAGATGTTACTTATAGAGCTCCCATAAGCACCGCTACACATGCTCTGTGGTCGTGTCTGTGTGCAGGACTAATAAAGTGATAGAAATGTTAAATATGAAGCTTCCAGTGGCATCACTGGATATGCTGTGTGTGTATGTGTGTGTGTGTGTGCTTCCATTAGTGGCAACTGATGCCTTTTAAATGTGTTCTTATTCAACTACAGGGATTCCTGAAGTGATTTTGTGTGTGTGTGTGGTGCCTGGATGGTTTCAGATGCTGAGAAATATGTATGTCCCAGCCTGTATGTGCATGTGACAATATGAGTGAATTCCCCAAACAGTCATAACTGCTGCGAAACATGGATGTCCGACTGTTTGCTAGGCTATGTCCGACTCTCCATTTCTGTGAATGTGTGTGACCCCATATGTCTGTACTTCAAAGTGTGTGTGTGTTAATTCCATGTGTTGAACTGTGCGTATGTGTTGATGTGATTGCCTGTGTGTTTATGTGCATTTGCATTCCCAGCATGGTTCCTAGTGCTCAGAAATACATTGTGTACCACTGTGCCTCCATGTGTTTTAGTGTAATTCTGTGTGTGTGTGTTTAGCTGGGCTAAATAGATTCCCTCCATCTTAATTGAGCTGGAACCATGAGGTTAATGAGCAATGTTAAGATGATGCCAGAGCACTTTGACTACATTCATCACAGTGCAAATCAGCATTGCAGCAAAAATGCAAATAAAACATCTTATATCTTTTGGTACAGTATCTTTGCGAGAACCCATTTCAGTTTTAGATGAGAGTTGGGACATTTTTGAGGACTCCTCACGAGACAAGAAACAACTTTATGTTCATATGACTGATGAAATACCAACAGCAGAAGTAATGTGACATAGTTATTAAACCACAGAACATCACTGGGAGGAGGGAGACTGTCCTCCTGTAAAATACAACAGTATACGTTGTTTGTACCAGCAGGTTATGATGACGAAATGTTATGTGTCATTGTTTGGCAACACCTAGTGACTGTATTCATTATGACACAAGGAAAGGAGAAAGTATATAGAAGCACAAAGTCCATGTTAGGAGGAATAAATGGTTAGGTACACAGGATGCAGATCCCTGCTTCAGGAGACCCAGGCTTAATTCCAGTGTATAGCTTTTGGTTGGCAAGAGTTTTTGTTCCTAAATGTAATAATGTGATTTTGGTTCTAAATATTTCCCCCTAAACCCAACCAAGTGCTTAGTGAGACAAAAATGTAATGAAACTGTGATGGATTCATAATCATAACATCGTATTTCTAATGGTTTCCAGGATGACAGAGTTCCGGTAGTTTCATGCACCTAGCCATTGTGTTTATGGCTGTTTTCATGACGATAAAGGTCTGAGAAGCTGGCAGTGCAGCGTACGTTGCCGTTAATGTTGATGGAATTCTTGCAAATCTTCCCTCGACAGTAGGAGCACTATTTCATGAGACGGATGCTTCACATCTATCCATCCATCCATTCATTTTCCTCCGCTTATCCAGAACTGGGTCGCAGGGGCAGCAGTCTAAGCAAAGACGCCCAGACTTCCCTCTCTCCAGACA
>NW_018128075.1:489114-490598 GCF_001952655.1 Monopterus albus
CAACCTCCTGCACAAGCTCAGGCTCCTTCCCCACCAGCGAGGTGACATTCCATGTCCCCAGGGCTACTCTCCGTGTCCAGAGATTGGGTTGTCGGGGCCACTACCTTCGACTGCTGCCCGATCCACTGTGCACCAGCCCCTTATTGATCCTCCTGCAGGTGGTGGGCCCACGGGAGGACGTCCCCACATTGCCCATTTGGGCTAAGCCCGGCCGGGCCCCGTGAGGGGAGGCCCGGCCACCAGGGGCTCGCATTTGAGCCCCAACCCCGGGCCTGGCTCCAGGGTGGGGCCCCGGTTGCGCCATACCGGGCGATGTCACAGTCCTTGATTGAATTTTATTCATAAAGGGCTTTTTGAACTGCTCTTAGTCTGACCCATCACCTAGGACCTGTTTGCCTTGGGAAACCCTACCAGGGGCATATATCCCCTGACAATATAGCTCCTAGGATCACTCGGGTAGTCAAACCCCTCCACCACAATAAGGTGGCGGTTCAAGGAGGGGGCTTCACATCTAATGAAAGATGAAATCCCCTATTTTTATAGCCAGGCCTGTACGCCTGGACATCTCAGCCTCTGTTTGTCCAGCTTTGACAATTGTTTTGAGTCTCCTAAATTGATGGAATTACAGTGCTAAACTGCAGCAGTGCCTTTTTGTGGCTAAACCTGACCTAAATGCTGTATAACTATAGTGGCAGTAGATCAGAAAACATATGAATCATATAGTTTGAAATGAATTTAGAGTGTCATCTCTGGGGTGTCAGATCAGAAAATGACCTTGCATGCCATTATCAAAGATAGTGACAAAAAACCTATTTTGTGTGTTGCTGTACACGTGTCAGTGAGTGTTAGTACTGAGGTCAAAGTCGACTTTCTTTCGTCTTCTCTTCTGCAGTGCCCTCTCTCTTGTTCTCTTTTCTTTTCCTTGCCTCTCTCTTTCTCTCTGCAGAGGAGATCCTATCCTGTAACAATGCCTGACATTTTTAGTTCACTCCACCATCCTTCGGCATGGCTATCATCTTTGTAATTACAGATTATTCCTCTTTAAGTTGCCAGAGTTCACAAGAGAGTAAGGAGCAGAGAGAGAGTAGACCCAGTATAAAAATAAATCCCATTCCCACAATAAGCCATTCTGGTGTAATGGGCTCCCGCATGGAGCCAGGGTGACTTGCCCACTTTTAATGACTCTGCTACATCAAACACTGAAGCTGCCAAATAACGGTACAGACTTCATCTCCTCTCTGTCTCACACCTTCCCCTGCACTTGTCATTCCTAACTTTATCCGGTATCTTCTCCCTCCCGCAGCATCTCCAACATAAAAGAGCATCGGGGTGAGGGAAGGAGGGAGACAGCAAGGAAGAGAGTTGCACTTCATCTCTTCCTCTCTTGCTGTTTTAATATTTAATCCACACATGGGTTTTCTGAGCCATTCAGTTGCTAAATATGACTCCTAGAGGTCAGTTCTTGACTCTTAAGTATTTTTTTT
>NW_018128075.1:490615-524934 GCF_001952655.1 Monopterus albus
TTCCCTGTCTCTCTCCCTTCTCTCCTTGTTTTGTCCAGCCATTCTCTGACACTTTTGAAGTATCCACACAAACACAACATTAAAATATATATAACTTTATCGTGTCATTTTGTTCATGTTAATAAAAAGGGACCTGCTGGCAACATGCACTGCTTGTCATTTGGTTGGGCACAATTACATCTTGCACCACATTTAAATGAAACTATACTTTGCCTGTCTCCTTCTGTCCCTGCTGCATGTTCTCCATCAGTATCACTGGCCCAACACAATGCTCCCACTCCTGCTGACACCATCCGTTGCCAGTGTTTCTCCATCATTCTCACCACATGTTGCTTTTGTCTGCTGTAATAACCTGCTTGATCTCAATTTACCAGCTGTCCTCTCCTTTAAAGCCCCCTACTATGTTTTCTGTTCCATCACTCCAGCTTTTCCCTCCTTCTGAGTGCATTTGCTTGCTTCTGTTTATATTAATACGTGTTTGCATTCAAATCTTGTCTCCCAGTCATATATAAATATACAGATACAAATTTGCTGTACCATGTATATAAACACACAGTGTGCTACTGTGAGGTCCATTTTATTTTATCATTTGACTGCAGCAGAAAAGGATTCAAAATATAATTTAAAAAAAGATCAATAACTCAGTTGAAAGTGAAGCGATAATAGAATCAATTTAATAAAAAGGTTATTAAAGGTCACGATAAACAACAGAGTAAAAGTGGACAAATTACTCAAGTGACTAATTGGCGTAAACATACAGAACATAATCAGGTGTCTCCTAAACATAACTGGCTGAGTGATGAAAAACAATTTGCTCTACTTATATTTAAGATGTACACATTGTGTTACATATTATTTGGCCTTTGAAGTATCATTAGAAAAACAAAGCTAACATGTATGTGTCATCCTTTCTGTTGCTATATACTATAAACTAAACACTGATTTTACAGTAACACAGGTTTGACTCTTCCACCGTCTGAAAAGAGAGAGTAGTCAGTTGTATCGTGCATTAGATTTATGTGTCATGGTTTCTGTAACTCATTAAAAAAAAACTCTTGCAGTTAATCATGTGATGCAGATATAAGATGAAGGAGCTGCAAGGCCTCATTTTCTTAGACACATAGCTGCTGTCTGTCCCCAGTGTTTGGACAGAGATGGAAAAGAAAGCCTTCATGTTTTCTGCCCCAGCGTCTTGGAATATTTTGTGAAGTGAAATCAAATTAAGATGTTTGACATTATTGGTCAAGTTCAAGTCTTTTGTTAACTCACTTCCTTTTCTTCGTGTTTGTGTTCTGAGCTAATCATCCTAGTTGTTTAGAAGTTTATTGAAGGATGTAATATATTCTTATATGGTTCTACGTATTATTGTGCGTATGTTTTATCGCCTGTATCGTTTTTTATACTGCTGTCTTGCAAAAGAGGTTGTAAACCTCAGTGAGATTTTTTTCCCTGGTAAATAAAAGTTCAATGACAATAAAATAAAACACACTACTGAGATAATGCAGTGATACCTAAAATGTTAACATGGAGCACTGGAGGTATAGACAGAGGTTTCAATGTCTTTATGGCTTGAAGAAGATTTTATTTGGGTAGTTTATGAGACCTGATTACATTTTAGTCAAGAATCAAGTTAAGATGGCCACAGTGACGCACAGTTATCAGTTAAATGGTTAAACTGGTGATCTGGGTTTGATACAACAAGTATTTGTGGTACAGGTTCTAGGGATGTTGTCAAATCCCAGCAATGATGTAGGTGGGAAAGATGCCTTAGAGTACTATTGTAGTCAAGACTGAGACCAAATCAAGCCCAAGATCAGAGCAGTGCAATTAAACTGAATGTGATAGTTTGATAGTACTGGCTCACCTGTGTTCAATGGCACTAATTATACAAGACAATAGTGAGGTTATTGAATTTTTTTTTTTTTTTCAAATTCCCAAAAATTATTCAAAAGACACCCCCTGCTGAATTTGATTGATCCTATATAAAACTGAAGTGAGGCTATTTAATATATTTTTAGAATTTCATTTCGGTGTTTGTATCAGTCACTTGTCCCATAGAGACCAATATTATGTGTCCAGTGGGGTGTAGGTCGCAGGACAGCTCCCTTTGATGAAAATTGGGTTGTACCCTGTTTTCTACTTTACTACAGGTGGAAAGAGGCGCTGTTTGTGTTTTAACAATGTTTCGCTATGACCTCTTGATCTGGGAACTTAGAATCTGTGAATATTATTGCAAATGTACCATAATTCAGTTTCCCAGGCTAACACAATTTAATTCAGTACATTAGCATCTTTGTTAGCTAGGCTGACAAATTCTTTAGCTGTAAAATAGGCCACATCAGTTATATCTTCCCTCTGTCTGCTGTCGTTGTTAATGTGTGGTGTCCAGTCAGAGCTGTGTAACCATTAGAAAAAGACAAACAAACAAAAGAAAACAAAAATAAAAGCCCAGAGCTGCAATATCCTGAACAAACTGCAACAGTAGCTGAACAAAAATCATCTAAACAATCATGGCTCATTGTCCACAAGCTTGGATGGGAGTTGACAGCTTGCCATAAGCATATTAGGACATCTTTTCCACAGCTGGATTACCACAGTCACAGCATAACTGCACCACTGTGACTAATCTCGCTAGCATCTGGTCCAGTGACGTCAAAGTGTGATAAAGTAATGTCCAGAATTCTTTTATAACATGGACAGCTTTGGTCCAAAAGGAGATATTCACTTCTTAATAGGATATTGATACCCGACGGGAGGAGGCAGGGAGGAGGAAAAGAAAGGAGAAAACAGTGGATGTGGAAATGAAGGTCACACAAGGAGGAGGAAGGAGAGTATAAGGATTCAACATGAGTTGTACACAAGGAGGTTATGATCAGGTTTAGATCAAAGGAAGAAGATGAAATTGGAAAAAGGGAATGAATAAATCGATAGCATAGTGATAGACATGGCATGTCTAAATAGATAGCATAGTGATAGACATGGCATGTCCTTATAGATAAAGGAATGGAGGGATGGGCAACGACATCAGAAGTGAGGAGGAGAGAAGCTGTAATGATCAGAGCAGGCATGTGAAAGATGGGAGAAGAGAATTCAGGGGGAGAAAATGAAAATAATGAAAACAATACAAAGGGAAAGACTGGAGAATAAGGAAGAATCAAGGAGCAGAAAGAAAACTGAGAGGACAAAAGGTGAACAAAAAAACTAGAGAAGAAGAAGAGAAGAGGAAGGGAGGAATGTGAAGAGGAAAAGTGAGACAAGAAAACATTAGAAAGTAATTAACATTAAAGGTTAATTTTGGAAAAATGGAAGGAAATATATGACTCAAAAATAAAGGAGAAAAGGGAGACGTCAGTACAAGAATAGTGCAGAAAGGAAAATGACACAGTGGGAAGTGAGAGAAGAAAATAAAAGATAAACGAAAGGGAAAAAGAAGGAAAGGAAGCTGCAGTAGAATATAAAAAGGAGGGGAACTATAGAAAGGAGATGAGGGACAAGATGGCCAAAAGAGGAGAGAAGAATCCAAGGGATGAGGAGGACAAAAGCAAGTGGAGAACGGGAGATGAGACGGCAGAGGGGGCAGCGAAAAACAAGAAGAGTGTAGTGAAAAAGGAGGAACGGACAAACGATAGGAAGGATAAAGGAAGGAGGAGTCCTGTGAAAGATGATGTCATGCTTGGGGATAAAAGGAAGCATAGATGGGGAAAGAGAAAGCCAAATAACCTCAGACAAAAGGTGTAAATGACTATAACGAGCCTGCAGTGAAAATAGAGTGGAATGAGATGGAGTGACGGGAGCGAGGTAGAGCGAGGCAGAGCGAGGCAGAGCGAGGTAGAGCGAGGCAGAGCGAGGCAGAGCTGACTGAGTGATGCCATCTCTGTGCCATGTGCCTGCAGCGAGATGACAGAGAGGGACGGCAGGCTGTGACAGAAATTACAGCATGTGTGACAGAAAAAATGATCAAAAGAAAATGAGGAGAGTCAAACAGAGTGACACAGAGTAAGTGAGAAAGTGACAGTGGGAGAGGAATAATGTTTGACAGGAAGGATGTGTGAAGAGAAGCTGACAGAAACCAAGGATAAAGAAGGAAATGAGACGGAAGACAGTGAAATAAAGAGAGGTTGAGCAGGGTGTGAGTAATGCTGCCTGTGTGCTGTCACCCTAATGAGACTCAGGTTTGCTTTACGGGTGCATCCTGCATCTCCCTCTGTTGGTATCAGCCCAGATTAATAGACACATTCGTAAACACACACAAAGGCAGGCTCAAATTGCAAAAAAGTGGAAATTGCAAGCATTCCACTGTGCATAAGGCTCAGCACAAGCATGGCAATAAAGCTGTACTATAGTCAATATGAGATCATTTGCATGCTTGCTGCTGTTCTGCAGGGTTTTGTTCTTGTGGAAGTGACTGAGCTGATCAATGCAGATTATTAAAACTGAGGGTTGAACGTGTTCACACCAGACCTGCATGGACGCCAAAGTGCTGGGTCAGTGTCCATTTCCTCAAACCTTAATTTGGCTGTAAACTGCCACATCAACAACTTGAGTTTCCATTCTTGTTCATATCAAACACTCCAAGGGAGGTTCACAGTTGTTATGCAGAAGAAAGTAAATGCATGTCGAGGTTGGACATCATGCAGAAGTTTCCAGAATTTGTCACTACAGGGTCATCTCAGCACGAATGTGAAGTACAAGTCAAGTATCGGCCTAGTTATCAAAGAGATCACCTTTTAATAATGTGCCAAAATAGTAAGATAAAAATACCTTTTACCATAAAAGTAGTTGTCATTGAAATGACTAAATGAAGTCACAGGACTTTGGTGTCTGTTGTTTACTAATTGGTAAATTTAAAGAATGGCATTAATCATGTCCTAATTATGCAAAAGTTTCCTGGAAACCACTCAGGGAGCTACCGGCCTCGCTTCACTTTTTTATCTTTCACATTCTCTTTCTAATCCCAGCCCACGGAAATGTGACTGTCACACTGACCCAAATATTTCTGCACTCCATTTGGCTTGTTTTGTGTTGTGTAAACTAAATTCAGTTAAGCTTTTTTCCTACTGCCAAGTGGCTCAGATTTATGTACGCATGAGGACTAAGCGTGGTTGTGTTAGAACAGGAGAGCTTTACAAATGCGTACTGTCCCACAGAGACTAAAATTAATTTGTATTCTGACTGTCATCAACATTCATGACAGAACAGAATCTAAATGAGCTGGAGCTTCTCTGTGGCCATCAGCAGAAGACTGGGGATGTACTGGGAAAGCCCCAGGTGGGAAAGGGTGCAACTGTATGAATATGAAGTAGGAAAGTTTTGTGGGCACAAAAAGAAAAAAAAAAACAAGCTCAGGAAAATTATTTCCTGGATAAATAAAGATAAAGAAAATGAAGAGTGCAGAGTGGCCTATTGTTGGGGTTATCTGTTAAAGGAAATTCTTATTTTACAGCCCTGCTTTTATTTCAGCCCTCACCATCAATGTAGTACTTGAAATCGGTCTTGGTGTTGAGACCACTGTTTGAGCGTCTTGTCTCAGAATCTATCACATTTTTACTCGGTCTTGTCTCAGTCTCAGGCAAAGCGGACTTTGAATTTTATTTCAAGACCAGTCAAGGCCACAGCTGTGGGCCAAGTGCCTGTGCATTGTCTGTTTTATTTGTGAACATCATTACTAAGGGTTTCTCTACCCTTTCAGCCTAATGAACATAAAAAAAAGGCACATCAGAATGAATGTAAACACAACATATGCCCTTTAAATGCTGAAAAAAGAAGAGTGCTTGATCTCAAACTGAAATGTAAGCTGGCAACAGGAATAACCTGTCAATCAGTGTAAGTAGGTTGCGGTTTGTGTGATTGATCACCAACCTAATTAAACAACTGACTGAACTTCTCTGTAACGTCAGGATGGTAATTATGCCCAGAGTAAATTCATATCTTAAGGAAAAGCTTGACTTCTGTGTGTTACACATGTAGGACACAACTAGCCTGGCTCTGTTTATAGGTGACAAACCCGCATCTCTAAAGACACCTAATGAATTTATTGTTTAATGCACACAAAGTAATTTATAAAAAACAGCAAGCTGTGGTTTTATGGGGGCTGTTAGGTGCTTGATTACCTCAGGCTGGGCCAGGGTCAGTGATATCCCAAGGCTTGTCTTCATCCTCAAGTTGTCCTTTTTACAGTTGAGTAATGTTCAACATTCAGTTTCCTAAACTCAGATAAGATGAATTTTTTGTTGTCTCTTTTGTAGATAATGTTGGACTCTATCAGGCATGTACAGATGTAACACAGTTTATTTTAAAATTATTTTACGCTGCTGATTTGGGGATTATTCAGAAACTGAAACACCTTGTATGGTTCACGTGTGCATCTGTTGATGCCTTTGTGTGACACTATATGGGGGGGCATCATCTCAGCACTTGAAACATGATCTAATGCAGGGTCTGCCCAGGTCTGAACAATCCATTTGAGCTAGATCAGATCCATTATAGGTCCAGTTCATCCTGAAGTTGGCTCAAATGAAAAGTGACCCAGAGTTGGCCAGAATTAGTCAAAGTCTGGCACTGCCTAAATTGTAGGTGGCAATCCAAGCTGTGTGTGGGGAATCCACAATATAATGATTTCAGACCAAATTATTTCCAAAAATGATGTTCCACAGGAAAGGGTTTGATCTATCCGCAACCCCTGTCTATGTTCTCTGATCAAATGTATTTTTTGTCAGTTCTGTTTTGCAAAGTCTGTTCTGATAACTATCAGTAGCATGGTCACTGTGAATCTCTGATTGGAAGGAAAAGTGAGCACAGCAGGGGTGTAGATGTGCAACGTGGATATGTAGAGATGATGAATTGATACAAAAATGGTACATGGTTAATAGTAGAGAATCCCGAGGCCTCTCCTGAGCCTTTCAGTTAAGGCCTGGTGACTTTGTTCATATGACAGATGTTTGCCTGACTGCAGCAGCTCAATGTTGCTGGTATTGGTTCCGCACTGTCTTGCGTTAGACGTCCTGCAGGTTGAAGAGGGGTCACAATCCCGAGGACCATAAGCTGTCTGAGGTGACTGATAGGCCACGGTCGTTTGGTCACCAGGTTATTGGTCTGTAAGATTTGTGTTAGGCCATAACTGACGTGTCTGCTGAGGGCATCTGAATGAGCTCACCCTTTCTTCTGAAATATATTCTTTGTTTTGCTGATGTTAATATTCACATTGTTAGCACTGCATCATTCCCTCAGATTGCGAATGTTTTAAATTGTGTTAAGACTTCACAATAGATACCCTCTGATCCAGACTTCTCAAGATAAAGGAATCTGCTATATAGAGGATGTTCAATCACCACAATGTTCCTTTGTTTTTATGCACTTTTGGTTCTTTTTTGTATCTAATAGGGCCTGTTTCAGTCTGCTTTATGGAGTTCAGTCAGTCTGAACCCATCAACTCATATGTGCCCTCCTTGGATTTCTTCCACTCCCCTGTCTTTCTCTTCTTCCTTCCCTTTCAGTTATCTTGCCCCAGTGGTTCAGCTTTGATCATGGTGGTGAATAAATTGCAACTCTCCCTGTGCCTGAAATGATGCTTAATAGCCTTGAAATGCTGCTGCTCTGATAGAAAACATTGCAGTGCTGCCTACCGTTTTTGCTAAGACACACATGGCTGTGTTGAAGCATTTTTCCTGGTGAGGACTAGGCAGAAATCACAAGGGATCGCTTAACATGTCTAAACAAATAACGCTCCAAGTCTCATCAGTTTCCTCTGCTTCAATGCAGATACAAATCTGATCTAAGAAAACTTTACCCAGATGAAGAGAGCGCTTGGAGCATACTATCTTGTCCTGCTGGGGGGAGGGTGCACCTGTGGCTCCACTGTACCTGCTAGTGTTGCCCTGTCAGAACTGCTCTGTGTCTAAGATAAGGCTCCACCCTAATCAAATCATTAGTCGAGAGACCTGTCAGTCAACTGAGACTCTTCTAGATGAGCCTTTGTTTTTATTTATTATATTTTATTTTTTGTCAGCCAGTGTGCATTACAATAGAAGGCAGCCCCAGCCGGTAGTTTGTCATCTTCTTCTCCTCATTTTGGTGTGGCAAGCAACAACTTGCTCTGTACTTTTCCCTGTCATCAGGGGAAACAGCCACTTCAGAGGTGACACTGTGCGATGTGTGGATATATAAGATTGTACAATGCCCAGTGTGAGCTCCATACTGCCCTTAGGAAAGTCCTAATTCACCTCACGTATTCTGTTCTAAACAATGCTAAAGTCTCTGATCATATTGATCGGCTTGTCAAGACTGTACCGCATGCGGAATAAGTTTATTTATGATAGGAAAATGTACATATGAAGTCCCTACTGCGTGTGACAACGCAAACCAGGTTTCAAAAGCTGCATCATTCACATCACCTGCTGTAAACTTTGGATCTATCAGTCTCTTACTAGCATCCCAAATGCTGGAAGTCTGGGTTTTAAAGAGCTACTTGTTTACTGTGGGAGTGACTTTCTTTGCATCTGTTTTTATCTTTACTTTGGTGATCATCATTTCTATAGATGTACACTGTTATCCATGTAGCATGATCCAAAATGAACCTGTGCCTGACCTGCCTAGACAAAAAGAAAGAGCCAGACATTTCAAAATGCACAAACATGCCTCTCAAACATGCACCAGTGCCTCTGAAAGAAAGATTTGTTAGAGGTTACAGGAGCTGCTTGGAGATAGGACAGTGTATATACTGTGTTATTACTCAGATGGTCCTTGTGCCTATTGTGCTCACCGAGGATGAATACTCCTTGCAGCACAAAGTGGAGAGGTGGGTGGCATGCAGCGGACTGTTTGATGGACAATGAAATGAATAAAGTGGAGGATATGATGAAGAGTGAGAGCAAGAGAAATGAGCAGTTACTTAGTAAGAAACCCACATACACACACACACATTCACTGAAGAGAAGGTGAAAGTGAAGTTTTCAGTGGGAAGAAAAATCAATAAGCAGGGCGATGAAAAATCAAGCAGCTTCCCAGAAAATTCTATTTCTTTTTTATTCTTCAGACAATAGTCTTTGTTTGAAAATGATGAAATTGTATTTTGATCTATTCTGAAACAAAGCTACTGTATGCCATGCACCAGAAATGTATCGTTTATTTTTGTTGATCGTGGTCTGACAGTACTGACAGAACAGGAGACAACCTAGAAAAACCAGTGGTGGTCACATATTCAAACCCTGGCGAAGGTCAATGCAGTGTCATCAACAACCTAGACTCCTGTTGTAGTGTCCTTGAGCAGGATGTTGACACCTACCTGTTTTCTGATGATTGATTACAATGGCTGCATGTTGATTAAAGTTTTAAAATGTTATTATATCTTTCAAGAGATCTGCTGAGTTAAACTATATACAAGGGATTTTGCAAGCTCCTGTTAATTTTAGTGTAAGAGTAAAATGTGTACAGAAGTTCTTTGTCTGGGTCCATTGACTAAATCCATATTAAGAGAGCCTGCTGTAATGGAATATAGACACAAACTAGATTTGTGGAACTAATTAAGTACCACAGTTTGTATCAGAGGAAAATATGTCCTTATTAAAGTGCAAATGAAAAAACTTGAAGCATTTCACATCTGGTGCTGAATGAAACGATAAGTTGGGATCCGTCCCGGGCACCCAGTTCATGCAAACCACTTGACCACAAATTTCGTGGGCTAACTCTATGTAACAGGTACCAGACTAGTTATAAATGTAGCCACTATGTTCATCTAGGGGAGAACTTGTTGAGCTTACACAGTACAAAAAGGGCTGGGTCAACAGGTAGCCTATCAGAATAATGAGTTTTCAAGGTATATTAGTGGCCACGTGTGAACACTCAAAAACTCTCTAGGAATACAACAATCATAGGACACACAAATGTTCAAGGCTCAATGCACAAAACACTGAGCCTACACTTTTTAAAAAGAGAATGAGAAAGTTGTCTGTAAAGTAAACAGTGCAAAATAAACATCAGTGCCGGCAAGTTAATAGTCTACATTTACATTTTTACTAGTGGAAACAAATTTCCTTCAGTGTCACATGACCTCTGTGTTGCTTACATTGCTGATATAATTCCTCCATGCAGACATACTGTAAGCCATGCACACTGTGTAGGTCACTGGCCCTTGTGTTGCACCGTTATTAGCTGCTTATCTACTGTAGCAATGCTGGATATGTGTGTGTGTGTGTGTGTGTGTGTGTGTGTGTGTGTGTACATGTCTTTATATCCGTGTGTGGACAAATGTATGATACAGCAAATTATTGCCGATCCTCACACTTTCAAAAATTTGGTTTTAGGATTAAGGTTAGAATTAGGTTTAGGTTAGGATCTAGGAAAGGCTGAGGTTTGGCATTTAGTTGTGAAGGATAGGTGTTAGGGCAAGGGGCTAAGGAAAGCATTATGTCAATGAGTATCAACAAAGCTTTAGAAAGACATTATTGTGTTTGAGTATTAGCCACTATGTTCATCTAGGGGGGGAATTGTTGAGCTTACACAGTACAAAAAAGGACTGGGTCACAGGTAGCCTATCAGAATAATGAGTTTTCAAGGTATATTAGTGGCCACGTGTGAACACTCAAAAACTCTCTAGGAATACAACAATCATAGGACACACAAATGTTCAAGGCTCAATGCACAAAACACTGAGCCTACACTTTTTAAAAAGAGAATGAGAAAGTTGTCTGTAAAGTAAACAGTGCAAAATAAACATCAGTGCCGGCAAGTTAATAGTCTACATTTACATTTTTACTAGTGGAAACAAATTTCCTTCAGTGTCACATGACCTCTGTGTTGCTTACATTGCTGATATAATTCCTCCATGCAGACATACTGTAAGCCATGCACACTGTGTAGGTCACTGGCCCTTGTGTTGCACCGTTATTAGCTGCTTATCTACTGTAGCAATGCTGGATATGTGTGTGTGTGTGTGTTTTAACTAGAGTTTTTGACTGACCTGGTCCCTCACAGGCGAACATGTTGCCTACTTTGCCGCATTTCATTCATTTTCATTTTCTCCCTCTCTACTCCACCCTCCCTTTTCTGCTATTTCTGATATGATGATTAACCACTTCGCTGAACGGATTGTTAAAACATCTAAAGTGTTACTGGTGGAGAAGCGACTAGACGGTTGCAATGTGTGTTGCCAAGAGACGCACTGACATTGTTTGTGACAAGGTGACAAGAGTGAGAGTCGTGCCTGATACATGGACCCTGAGAGGTCTGTCAACTCATACCTGCTTGCTATATTATTACTAATCAATCCTAGTGAATGTGGAGTTTAAATATACTGATCACATCAATAAAACTAAGTCTACAGTATTCCATGTCCCTACAGTCACTATCTTTGGATCTAGTTTATGAGCAATGAAGACTACTGTGGTGAAGGTAAACTGTAAGCTAGTTAGGAAGCTTAAGGTTAAGATAGGCTTTTATTTTAGAAATAAATCTTGTCTTGCTTACAATGCTAAGAAAAACTTGTGAAACTGCTTTTCCACCTGTGATTGATTATGGAAATATATTATATATACATACAGCCTCCGCTCTTTTATGAAGCCTTGAGTTCGTGTACCATGCAACCTTGTGTTTCATTGCAAATGGAAAGTCTCTTACTCACCACTGCATTCTTTATGAGTCTGTGGGATGGACATCACTGACCCTTTATAGAAAACAACACTGGTATATTTTTATATATAACGCGATACTGGGTAAACTTCCACCTTTTCTGTCTCAGCTCTCGTGGTGACCAGCTACGCTATTCCAGGTGGTTACTTTTTAATGTACCTCGAATTTTTATACAGTACAATCATGAGCTTTAGGTAGTGATGGAAAGAATGAGATACTGAATACAAGCAGCCATGAACTACATGTTAATGCAGTTAAGAGAGTTTGATGAAGCCAACTTCATCACGCTTTAAGGACCCAAATACAGAGCTACAACCAAGGCTACCTTGGTGAGGAGAGGGCCGGGCTTTAATCTGCTTCCATTTTGACACAATCTTTTAGGTAGAAGGTGAAGTAAAGTGCCTGTAACCTGTCTGCTGAGCTGTCTCCAGCTGCCTGAGTTGTGTCCTCAGGGTTCTTCCCTTCATATTTTATCTCACACTCACAGTAGGAAGGACAAGGATACATTTAGCCTGTGCTCACACATTTCATCACAGGTGCACACACAGATCAGGATTTACAGTAATAAACTCTGACATTGACGCTGGCATAAATCATAAATGCAGAGCGATAGTTGGCCAGTAGTAGTCACCCCTATGTGCCAAGATGAGTGCAGCTTGTCATAGTGTACCTCAAAACTGTTTTTGTCAGTTCATTATTTGCAAGACTAAGGAGACTCAATCACCAAACTTCATTAGTGGATCCTGAGGAATGACAAAGAGAGTCAAAGACAAGTTGTTCTGGAAATGGATGTTTACCTAATGACTCCTCCAGGGTCAGCTGTCAGACTGTACTTAAATATGGTGGAAATTTGCTGCAGTATGCTAATGAACAGCATTTTTTATTTTTATAAAATGGACAGATATATGACAGAAAGCTCCATCTGAAAATGTTGAGAGAATCCCTTTACTAAATATGAGCAGCAGACAGCTGATCAACAGGGTTAAATCAATTCACATTAGCCTGATGTTATTTATATCTATCACTTCACAATTTCATTGCATATATTATCTTATAAATATGTAGTGGGCTTTATGTGTTTCTGCTCACTTTGCCAGGATGAGCCGACAAAGGCATGTTTAGGTCCTGGTAAGCCATTTTCGAGTGAAACAAGGTGCACAGTGTTACCGTTACTCTGTAACTGTATTTTGTGTAAATAACACATGTCCAAGACCCCCCCGTTGAAGGGAGACACCCCCCAAAACTGCACAATGTAATTCACACACTGCGCCAAAGTGCAATATTAATGTTTCCTACTTTACGCCAAGCAAACATTGCTGTCAGACGCTTACTGTTTTTAGTCCTACTTCTCTACCACTTAGATTTTCTCCAGCCTTAAATATTAAACTTATAGAATCTGTCCCAAGCCATGTACCTAATATGGAATTGTATAAAAACTGTCAGCTGACTGCGCTGATGTGGCTGCCAATCCATACAGCTCCCCGCTGTTTCTCAGTGTCAGTTAAATATCTGACATGCTGCTGCAGACTCTATCCTCTGACTCCCCAGTTCAGCTGTAATTATTACATGCAGCGGCTGTAACTGCAAGTGTCAACTAATTTTTCTAATATGAATACAGTATTACACATGCAATGAGTGACACTCTTTTTGATCCTTGCCTGAATGTGATGACTGGACACGCTCCAAATGTAAAGGCACACAGCCTTTGATAGGCCTGACCTTTGGATTGTGAGCAGCAATAAATATACACACACACACAAGCAGCATCGTAGTGTGTGAGTGCACTTAAACATGTAGACTCCAAGGGAATGGTTTATGGCTTCAGGCTGCCTGTTTTAAATTATGTACCAAATTTCAGTGAAGGTCATGTGATGACCTGGCACCCAAAGAGCTGTTTTGTGTAATTTGGAGTGAAAGCTCACAAGAAGATGCAAAAACTGAGGGTCTTTTTATTATTGAAAGGTAAAATGAGAAAAAGATTGGAAACAATATTGCATATTGATTTCTCTTTTCGACGTTCATGACTTTGTTGCTGCTGTATGTAACAACATCTCCGCATATCTTGCTTGGCGCTTCTGGTAATCACTACATCCTCTGGAGGGCTTCGCCATTTGAATGTAAATATGTTGTTTTATGCCTGTTCCTGGAGAAAAAAGCCGTCTCACACAACTGCTCAATATTGCCCAACAATAAAGCATATGGGTCGTAATGAGCTGCTTGCACTAACGACCTACAAGGTTATGGGAGAACAGCACTGATCCCACAGATCATAAGCAGGCAACAGGACCCAGTTGGTAGTATACACATGGGAGATCATTCAGCTTTGTATTTTTCATATTTCACCTAACATGGTTTTTACACAATAAGCCTCTGATTTACCAAAATGCTTGCAGAAATTACAAAACTCATAAATCAGTTCAATGTTTGAATTCTAGCATATTACAAAATGCACAGTGCCCATGTTCTATATGGAATTAAACAGAACATTTAAGCAGGAGTTCTCATAAAAAGAAAACTGAGAAACGTGGGGAAGACAGAATATTAGGACAGTACGTATCCAAATCAGGAATGACAGGAGGAGAGAGGAAGATTACAAGTGAGAAAGAGAAGGAAGTGAAAGTCAAACTAATATACAGGGTGTGTTTGTATGGGGTGACATTAAACCTGGTCCAGCATGTTGCAGTGCAGCAAGAGCTTAATGGAGAAGGGAAAAGGGATAGGAGTAGAAAAAGAGAGGGAAATGAGGTGAAAACCCAAAATGAAAAAATGCCAGAGGCTGTGCAATGTTTAATGTAGTCTGTGGAGACAGAGTATGGTACATGAGGGCAGGTGCAGAGGAAGGTCAAGTAAAGGGGTGACGTGAACCAGAGCAGCAAACAGGCAGTGACAAAAGGAAAACAGAGACTGAGGACTTTGACAGATTATTAGTGCTGAGAAGAGACCCTTGTCAAAAAGAAGGAAGCTGGCCTAGAATATATGGGCTACTTGTTACAGAGACACCCCATTTACAGTAGCTGTCAACACACATATAACTGCAGACAGTGAGGTTCACAGACTCATCATGCAGACACAGTCATGCTCAGTCTCTCCACGGTCCACTCCTGCAGTAGCGCAGCAGTAACGCACTGCAGCAGCTTTTCTTTTCTACCAAGTTATGGCAGAGTTTAAAAACTGCAAATCAGCTGTATAAACATTTATGACCAACTGCAATAATTACCAGTAATCCCAATATTTTCATGTAAAAAGAATGTAACCCTGTTTTCACAGATTCCTCTAGTGCAGATTGGAGGCCTGCTGTCTGGTTTCACAGGCTGGCTCACGATTACGCCGCCCTTAGCTTGATCTATTTGAACAGCACAAGGGCGGCATATTGGCACCTCTTTGGAACGGCGCTAGTGCGTGATCTTGGTGTAAAAATGGCTATTGTTCCAAATAGGGGGAACACAGCCAATACACTCACATAGCACAGTGATAAAAAAGAGCCACAGGCATCCCAGCACACACCCAGACTGTACAGACAGTAGATTTTTATGTCTGAGGGAGAAAGGCTACATTTACTCAGTGAGAATGCTGAGCTGAAACAGGAGAACCTCTGCCCTGAGGGAGTACGCCGCTGGATTCCCTTCTAGACTGCAGCAGTGATTAATGTTAGTGTGTTGAGCTGGTGTGTGTGGCTGTGATCTTCACAGTGGAGGATGAGCATTGGGAGTGTTTTGCTGTATGTATTGCTGGAGGCGTGATGGCCAGTGACTCACATATGATCCTTGAGGTCTCAGACAGCTTAATCATGGATCCTTGAGGGACAAAAAAAGAAAGAGGCTTTTTTTAAATCTGCATCCATCACTCTGTTGCTTCCATTTCTTTCTTTCATCCCATGATTTGTCAAGTCTCCCCGGTTTCCAGTCTCCCCCTCTTGCCTCTTTTCATTGATTCAAGCCTTAAACCTTCACTCTTGCTCACCTACTAAGAGACTGAAGTTGAATTACAGTCATTAGCTTCTTGTTTCTTTGCGTGCACACTCACGCTGTAGCTCGTCTCTTTTGTGCTTGGTCTTTAAGGAGTCCGTGACAACAAACTATGCCAGTCCATCACTTTTATCCTTTGTACATGCAGTGAGGTGCAGGGAGGGACTGTAAGGTCAGCAGCACTGTAGTCAATCCCCAATGTTTCAGTCTGAGTCAAGTCCGAGTCGCCAAGAAATAATCCGTCACTGTCTGCCATTTTGATGGACAGGGTCATAAATATTTTGTCATAATTTATTATTACCCCTCAAGCTGTTTGTGAGGTGCCATTGCTATGAGACCAGTGCCTCCCTAAAAACATCTGAGAGACATTTTCCAGTTTTCAAATTTTGGCTCTCTCTCTCTCTTTTAATGGACTGAGGTCCTAGAGTGTGGATAATGTCTTTTTCTCCTCTCTGTGTTTATTATTATATATCAAATGGAGATGTTTTCTACTTAGAAGCTTATTAATGATGTGATTAAATATATTATCAGTGTTTCTTGGAAGTACAAATGGTGAATGTTCTTATATAGATGAGTACAATGTCAGTAGGAAACTTTTTAAATAGACTGAATCGCAGAAAGTTGAGAAAACAGTATTGGCACCATTGTGGGACATTTTGGAACGAGTGGGAATAGTAAAATAAAATAAAATAAAATAAAAGCTTTTTAATACACCTTTCCCACAATTCACACCTATATATCCCATAATGATTACACCCTAGCTGGCATATAGTTACCTTCAATAATAAATATTCAAGCATAAATAGTACTTTTTAAAACTATTTGTGTTTGCTTGCTAGTGTGTGAGGAAGGCTGAGCATTTTTACTTTTCTGAGCCTTCTTGAATTTGTTTTGAATGACAGAATGGATGAAAGTTGGATAAATAGGATAGGTGATCCAAAGCTATAAATGAAAACTGCATTCTAAAATGTTAGCAGCATGGGTTAAAAATGTTTAAATACATTTTAAACAGACATATTTTACCCTTAATGTAGTGTAATGTAGTGTAATATAATACTATAATCTCTCATTTGATTTGCTCTTTGCACACAAGGAAGAAAAGGCCTCCTCCATCTGTTGCCAGATCTGTGCCTCCTTGATAAATCCACACATCAATTAGATATTCATCAAAGAGGAGATCTTGGCAAGTCGTGAAATCTTCAAGTCAAAGCCCAGGTAGGGTACAAGGAGGGTTCAGGCTGAGAGATGAAAGCCAGTGGAAGGCTCTGAGAAGTAACGTAAAACCAGTTGTGTCTGTGTGGCCTTGTTTTTCTATACATGAGCTGCCCAAAATCCATGACTTACTATCTTTGCGGGGACTAGAAGTCACTTTTGGGAACCAGAGGCTGGTCTCCACAACATAGTTTCTCAAATGTTATGAAAATGATGGTGTGTAAGGTTAGAGCAAACAGTGTTAGGGTTAGGGTTAAGTGTTAGGGTTAGGGTTAAGTGTTAGGCAAGTGGCAGTTCTGGGTTAGGGTAAGTCTCCTGGAAATGAATATAAGTCTATGTAGGGATCGGGTAAGTGACAAAAACAAGGATGTGTGTGCGTGTTGGTAGCACACTGATGAATGAGACAAACCCATAGCTCTGTGGGGATTCGGCAATTTAGGAGTTGGACACAGTGGGAGTCATCAGTCGGCGTCTATGTGATGTTTGGGTCTGTGGGAGGTCTCCTATCGCTGACTTCAAACTTGTCTCATGTGTTTACAGTGAAGTCACAGGATTTTGACTTTACCTTCTTTCTCGTTTGTTTGTTTGTTTGTTTTTACAAACACTTTAAGGGACTCTGGGCTAATGCCTGCCATCATTAAGCCCCAGCTACAGTACCTATGGACAGTACAGCTAGCAGCAATTAGTAGAGGCCCTGCTTTTTAGCAAGAATAAGCAAAAGGCAGCAATAACCATTCTTCTAACACTTACAATAACCTATGTTTGAATATTCTTTACAAGCAGGCTCTTTGTTCTCAGTAAAAGTGCAAGTTAAGTGCAGCACACCACACCATTTTTCCCCTTTAAAGGGTTTTTCCTTTTATGATCTGAAGATCTTAGGACAGAGGACGTTGTATCTGTACAGATTATAAAGCTGCTTTAGCTAAATTTGTGATATTTCATTTAAATTATGTAAATAAAATTTAACTTTAGTATGGTTGGGCCACATGCTGGGTTCACACAAATATTTCTGCATTAAAATAATGTAAGGTCAGTTTTTTTCATGCTGGGTGAAAGTCTGTTTTAGATTTTGTATGTTCCACACAGCAGATACGCCACATAAACAAAGATGTAATCAAGGCACAGCAGCCAGGCTGATTGTGTCCGGTGTCAAAGTTTGTATAATGCTTTTAAACCCACTGTGAAAAGAACAAAGTGTCATGATGAAAGCCCTCCTCAGTCCCAAACCCCTCATTTTGTCTCACAGAAATGATAAAAATGCACAAGCAAAGTGCAGCACCGATGACAATATCGTCTGTCAGTTTTTTGCAAACATTTTACTTTTAGTATTTCTGTGAGTTTTTGCACCTCTTCAGTAGTTTAGCGCCCCCTCCTTTAGTCTGAGTTTGCTAACTCAAGCTTCCCTCATTTTATTTGTTGAGACGGCTGTGTCTGCTGAGCGCACTGGAAACTTGTGCACATAACCTGAAAATCTGAATAGCTCATAAGCAACATGTAAAATAAATAGTGGCAATTACAAGCAGTTAGTATGATTATATTGTCTGGGTAAAATTTGATCTGATTCTTCTGTATTTTAGGCATTTTGACAGACTAAGGCTGATATTTATAAACCTGTTGTAAATTAAAGTCGGGTGCCCAAAATATTGCAGCACAGCAATTTTTCACGAATTATAGAACGTCTTGCCACTGGGCACATGTGGGCCGAGAGGGAACATAGAAGGTGTACGTTTACAGCAAGTAAACTTTAATATGGCTGAAGAAACCAAAAAATATATTTCGGAACTGCAATCACGTAGTCTTCTATTAGTCAGATCATCATTTTTTCCATTCAGTAATCAAAGCATGGTCTGACCTGAATGCCTCTCATTCTTCTCTGCTGAGCAGTCCGACTGACAAACACTCTCTTCCTCCTCAGATTTGCTCTTGATTCAGACAAGATCTCAGATGACCAAACATTTATTGTTTCTATTTACAGTATGTTTCATAGCAGTTAAAGCACATTTCTAGAATCAATTACAGCCTCTCAGTTGTACCTATCAAAACAATCCTAAGAGCAATTTATAATGTTCACATTTCACACTGTGCTGGAGATAAATAATGGGCTAAAGTGGTGTTGTCAAACCAGCTCAGGGCTGACCTTTGTTTGAAAACAGGTCAGCGATTTATATAATTAGAACCTCATAAGAGCATACAGATAAACCTAAAGCAGAGCTCCTCAAAGTCCTTCCCCACGACTTGAAGGTAAAAGAAAAATTATGGAGGTATCATTTTTATTTATTGATGTGGTTGCTGTCGAGTCTTAGATGGTAAGATTGTTTTTGAAAATACTCAGATGGCTGTGATATCTGAGCTGGTGGTTTGGGAAGGAGCAGAGTGTCCATTAGACCGTGGATAACAGGCTATGATCTACAGCTTCACCTTAAGGGAAAAGCCGCCCCACAGCTCAGCCACAGTCTCTGTTGTTTGCCCTCCTGCTGAGAAAATTCTCTGTGTGTCTCCTCGCACAGTGCGGGCTTTGTCATTATAGCAGCACAACATTTTGTTGTGTTTATCCTTTTCAAGAGAGGTCAGATCCAAGTGTGCGTGTGCTGTGTGTGGTGTTGTGCTTTTGTTCCTGTGAGAAATTGTTGTGACCTCACAGAGAAAACACTTAGTTTTGGCCACAGATGTTTTTATTTTCTGTGTATTACTATGCACAATGTGTACACATGTTAAATGGAGAAATTCTAACCTTGACTCTGAAGCTAAATCTTAGTGCCTTACACACTGTTTCAAAGAAGTGTGGCCAGGGCAAAATATCTTCTTATTTCAAAAGTATCTTACTCTAAAATGTATAGAGTTGGTCTTTATAAACAACATGGACACACACAGCTACACACTGACGTCTTCGCTGATGAGAGTTATACTCAAAGATCTATCAAAGTCATAATACAGTGGCAGTAACTGTAACAGATTATCTGTCCATGTGAGCAGTAGTACAGCAAGTAGTACACACAAAGGGCCTGGAGAACAAGTGTGTATTTGTGTGTTTGTGTCAGAGCGTGTTTATCTGTGTGTACATGTCTACGTGGTTCCTCTCCATTCATCTTGTGTTTGCTCTAGTATTCAGCATGTCGAGCTCATATCTAAGTCCAGTTAAGACAAATAACCTCAGTGTTTACTTCGACTCAGTCAAAGTGATGAATGGCCTGACTGATGGTTGCTGTTTGATGGCTGATCAGTGGTTCCATTACAGACCCATCCCTCACCCAGAAGGTGTTCTGTTCCAAGGCTAACCTTCAGGATGATCATGTGTGTGACTAAATCCTCAACTTTGAACAGAGGTCTACAAACATGTGCACTCAAAAACTGTTTATGACAACCCTCAGTTTGAACATTTCGCCTATTACAAATAGGACGTTTGTGGGCTTTGGGAGTGAACTGTGGTGTGATTTCCCTTAAGGTGAAGCTTTAGATCATAGCCTGTGATTTAAATCACAGAATGATCAACAAACTTACCAAAAGACAGTAAGTGCTGCTGTAATTATTATCCCAGGTGAAGGTGAATTATGCACATATACATTTTGCAAGGGATTAAAATCACTGCCCAGCACAGATAATTGTTTAATCAACCCACCCCTCTAGAGAAATGAATAATGCCTGAATGGGGCTTTGGAATGATGCTCTAACTGCTGCACCGTGTTGCCATTTCAGGTTTGTACTTTGAAATCCAACAGTTTCAATGTTTCAGCATTTTTAAATGTTTCAACTGCATGTATTCATCAGCAAGCATGTTTTTCCTTTAACTAGATAAAGTGCACAAGCTTTGACAAAGCACAAAACATATAAAAGGTCTACACAGAATGCTTCGAGCTGCATCCAAGAAAGGCTATTCAGTTGAAAGACATTAGACCACTACTGTATACTTATGATTGTTTGTCCTTACCAGGGGTTTTCTATTCACTAGCTTTAGAATCAGCACCACAGATGGCATCATGGCACTTTTATGCTTTCACAACACTTAGAACTAACATTTTTGAAAGCTAAATCGACCCTAAGACAAATCTCTGACTTTAAAGAATCATTTTAGCCTCATCAGCATTCTTTATCCCAACTAATGTACAGTACAACAAGACAAGTGAAGTGTTTCCAGCCTTTTGCCCTCATACTCCATGTCACAGTGCTCCCATTACATTGATTTAATGCTGGAGAGTTGCTCATTGCTGCTGCAATCTCACACTGAGCAGTCTGATTGTGCTTGTTTACGAAGGGAACAGTCAGAATTATGCATTTGCTTTTCCTTCTCAGAGCTTCCCAGCATGCCTCGGAGGCCAACTAATGGCCAACTTTTCTTAGCTTGAACTGATATGTTCCTAACGGGGAACATAATCAGGCTGTTTGGCTAAATGTCACTGGGTACTGTTAAGCTGCTCACATATGAGCTACATCTGTTTTGAGAAAATGCATTTGCTCATGACCACGGTTATTTTTTTCATGTGATATCACTGTGATTGTGTCTTCCTGCTTTGTTCCTCCGTGTAAAGCCTGCCTAGCTGCTTCGTTTCCTGCTTGGCTCTCGTTGATGTAGACAAATGCACCAATCAGGGACCCTCTCTTTTAATTGTCCTCCACTCGCTGTTGTGTGTCAGGCAAGGACCAGCCCCTGCTTCAGTGTGTGGCGCTTATGGTTGATTCAGCTTTTTTTTTCTTTTTTGTTTATTTCAGGCTTTCATTGCTGAAAACTGCCAGACAATCTGAGGACATCAAACTCAAGGTAATTACTCCCATTGTCTTGTATTCTGTAGAGACATAGACTAATGCATGAAAATGCCGTTTGCCCACATCAAGGACTTATGATGTCCTGCATGGATAGGAGTCTCTGCTCAGAGTGACTTTATGCTTTTATGATGCGCACTAACTGGTACAGAAGACAAATAAAATGACTGCTTTGCTGCCGTAGCGAACCAGTTAAATTCACAAGAATGTGACAGATATTAGGTCAGAGACCTTAACCTTTGATCAGTTCATATTTGAATCCAAGTGGACATTTGTGCCAAATTTGAAGAAAGTAAGTTTATTCTGGTGGATAAAAGTGCCCTTCCTGCACACCTGGAGATTATCTGGTCAGATGCTCTGTAGCAAGCGCGTCCATCTTTGTCAGTGTGTCTTTGACCAAAACACTTGGGGGCCCTCCTACCATGAAGACGCTGATAAAGTTTTCCTAGTGCTTTATTTTCTTATCTTTAAGGAAAAGTGTGTGTTCATCTTAAATATATAACCGACTCAAAATAAACCACAACATAAAGATCTCTAGCTTAAAAAAACACGCAAAATATGTTATATTCATACAATATTCATGCCTCTTCTAATAAAATGCTACAGTATTTCTTTAGCATTATCTGTGACACTTAATAGTGAGCACTTACTGTGCATGTGCGTGTGTGTGTGTGGCCTGCTGGTCAACTTCTCGCTATAATGTGATAACAGTGTCAGCTGGCAGTAAATACTCAGCAGCTATTTTCCCAGTAGTTCCTGTTGGGAGTGACACAAAGATTTGTTTTGACAGGAGGAGAGTCCCCCTCTGAACCAAAGCCCAGTTAATGAGACCACATAGTGGAAATGTTAAAGAATCTCATGCCACATCTTTTGCTCAGTTCGGTTCTTCTTCATCCTCCAGGTTATCATATGGCCACTGCGGCTCCACTAAAAACCCGGTGAATGCAGGACAAAATGTACAGTGCATTTCAATCTTCGATTACTAGATTAGTATTAGTAGGCAGACCTTTGAGTCTACTGATATTCAGACAGTATATCAATCTGGAACTTCTCAAATCTTAAAATTGTCACTGTGAAAACATTAGTGCAGGACCTCGTTTAGACATTGTGTATGTTTTATACAGCATGTTTGTGTCTGCGCTTTGTTTATCAGTACAAACTGATTGTTCAAACTCACAGCAGGAAAATAACAGATGAAGATGACAATTACAGCAAATTAACATGAGTTGTGGCAGTCGTTTGTGGCACTAGTGCGCTTCAGAGCATATTTTCCAATGTCCATTGACTAAAACAAACCTATTGCTATATATTCTAATAATAACTCAAGGGTGAAATCCACAGCTGTTGAGAGGGTGCTTAATTCAGCACACTGAGAGAGTGGACTATATTATAGGTGTTCATTATGAATGCATGTACAGTATAGTGCATGTACGCTCTGCAGTATATACATTACAACTACCAACAGCATCAGTCTGAATGATATCCTGCAATATTATTTTGTAAATAAACGTTATGTATTTAATTCTATTGTTAAAATCCACTTTGATGCAGTTTAATTGTGATCTTGATGTTTTCTGAATCAAAACTGAGAGCCTAAAACCATGCTAGTGTCTCTGTAAGGCTGCTGTGAACTACAGTCGGTGTATGCTAACAGGCTAACAATGCTAACCTTCACTTATTAGCAGAAAATACAGCTCAGGCTGATGGGAATGTAATTAGTTTTGCAAGTAACTGGTCATACCTGTACTGGTTAAATCTAAATTTTGAGGATGATGGCACTGGATTCAAAGCCAGCCAGTCACCAAAGTACTACATTTCATAGTTGTGGAAATGTTAATGTCTGTACCAGTTTTCATTGCAATCTGTCCAGTAGTCATTTAACTCTGGACTACAGTGTCTGTTGAAGCTGATGGTTTTGGCAGAAGAAGGGTCTGGATCACCAAAGCAATTAGAAATCATCCGCTGGGAACCAAGTATATGCGCTCCAGTTTTCATGGTAATCCATCCACCAGTGGCTGAGATATTCCACTAGAACCAAAGTGGTGAACCAACCGACAGATCATACGAATGACACACCACTCCACACCCACCACAGTCTTACAGATTACCACTCCACACCCACCACAGTCTTACAGATTACCACATTAAGTGTCAAAAGCAGAAAAGCAAAGAAAGCAGACTGTCCCCTTGCCATGTACATAGCATTTTAGAACCAATCTCTTTGTACAGTGGACTTTATAATTTTCTTTTCCCTTGAAACGTTGACAGCATTCATCACATGGGCTGAGAGTCCTTCTGTTGTGTCATATTCCCTTGTGTGACAGATGTGTGGATCTGTCCCCAGGGCGTCACTCCCAGTAGGCGGCTGAGCACCATTGATCTGTAGCTATTGAGCCATGTTTGCACTAATTAGAGGAGGTTTGTAACACAATTCATTGAAAAGGGCAGAAAGAGAGAAAGAAGGCTTTCAACCACCAGCCAGCGATGGCAGTTAGCTGTCACCGAATGAGAAGAGAGCAGATGAGCTATCATTAAAAAAGCCAACATGGGACAAATAATGAGGGAAATATCTTGGAACCTAAGCATGTTTCTTTTTTAATCAGACAAACAAGGAAAACCCATCTTCTCTCAAACTCTTTTAATCTAGAAACATAGGTTTCCCTAATTTCATACAACTGTGAGCTGACTAACCTAGTTTACAGTTCTGTCCAAAGTTTTTTCTTTCCATCAGTTGTAATGCAAAAATAAACCTGAGAAAGCAAGTTCAGTACACTTGAGGCACCAATCTAAAATTTGACATCAGTGTCAGTGTATTTATAGACTTAGCAAGGTGAGAAGCAAGATGGAGAAGAAAAAACTGAGAAAAGAGAAGAAAGAAAGAAAGAAAGGGGTCTTAAGATAAAGATAAAGAGAGAGGGCAATTTCCTTGTCGTGCAGCTGTCATCCTGCCAAGGCAACTTGGAAAATTACTTTTTCTATATTTAGCAACAAAAGATAGCAAAAACGTAATGCACACATACTGTATGTACACACCCACATTTTCACTCACACATGCACATACTCCTGGGCAGAGCAGTGATTTTAGACCCAAGATCAAAACAGCGTGGTCAGCTGTATCCTCACACACAGGCGCGTGCGCGCGCACACACACACACACAGTGGCTGGTTGTTGACAGGTCTGAAGTGGATTGTGCTCATTAGGTGGGGTTGCAGATTGGTTTCTATTTATAGCCAGCAGCAGGCAGCAAGCTCAGCAATAGCAGCAGCAGCAGCAGCAGCTTGAAGGTGTTTGAAGTAGCACAGGCCTCCAGTGAACCGTGCTAACGAGATGCATCCGCAGTTGATTGCTGCCAAAGTTTAACTCTGACGGTTAGCATGGTAAGAGTCGGTCTGATCTGAGTCCCTCATTTGTCAGAAGACTTAGTTGAAAAGATTTAGTTTGAATGCTATGGAGAAGAACAAACCTGTAGAGTACAGCAGTGATACAATGATATGTGCCATACATTATCCATACACTGGCCCAAGTATTGAAGTATCTTCTGTTACTATGAGACACAAATGCTTCCATCTTCCACTAACAAACATTTGAACTTTGCCAGTGCTGTTCTGAAGCATCTGCATTTGTTTTCTTTCTCAACTCTGTCATTAAGGCTTTTGTTTTGTTAGCTGCTTGTTAATTGCTTATCACAAATGCAAGCAAAACCTAAGGGAACATATACTACCCTACCCAGTGACAAACAACTATCAATAAAAATCACTCTCTTTGTATATAGAGGAATGACTGCAGTGCTGGCTGCTTGGCATAAGCACTGCCAATAAGTATGGCGCTCTTGTAATGTTATATAAAATGTTTAAGCTGTTGCACCTGTAAAGGAAAATCACTGATTTTGTTTTGGATTTCATAAAATGATCTTGAAGTTCTGCAAACAGAAAGACAAAGAAGACTGAAAAGCCAAACCCACTTAAAATACAGTGAAGTGATTTTGTTCATAAATTGGCTCAGTTTACCATTTTACTCCTGGAGCTCCTGTTTGGCTTCATGCCTGTCAGTCACCTCAGCCTTAGGATAGAGACTATTTTTAAAGTAAACAGCTTGTCAAGATGAGTGGCAAGTGTTGGTTAAGAAGTGTCAGGACAGGAGCTTGAATATCCTACTGAAGGGGATGAAGGTGGGACTATCAAAACATTCTGATTCAAGGTGAAAAGTTGAACTCTGGGGAAACATTGCAGCAGCAGTCAAAGAGAACAGAAGAGAAATGGAAACATAAACAGCATAAAAGAGGAGTAAGAATAGAGTGTGTGAATACTGCTAATGCTGTTCCTGCCAGGTGGTTTGTCCTTTAAGAGTAACCACCTAATGATCCTAATAATAACTTAATATAATAATAGTTCCACGTAACACTTGAGGATTGTAAATGTAGCTTGGGGCTCAAACAGTCAGTGAACATGTCACTGTCACACCTGCAGTTTCACACTCTTAGTGCCAGGGGGTTTTGACTTCCACGGTGCAGCCAAACACAGGTAGGCTCTTTTCAGTGTTGCTTGTCCGTCAGATACAGGTGGATTGATGAGTCTTTTCTTGTGCTGTGTCATGTGCTTGTAGAACTGTTGTGTAGTTTGCCAAATACAGCTTCTGTCTCAGGATGTTGCTGGGTTTGAAATGCACAGGGATGTGGTGTCTTCTGTGTCAGCAACGTATGGAATGACAGTGTTGTTTCATTTGTTGTTTTCTTCTCTGTCTGTATTAGAAGGGTTCTCACTGGAGCTTGACTCACTGGTTGGTAGGTAGCAACTCGGTCCACTGGTTGGTAAAGTCTGGCTAACTTGGCTAAAAACCTTTCTGTTTACCAGACTTTTTAAAAGATCTACATGAACATGCCCATGTTCCTGCACTGGGGTGAAATTAGCTGTGAAATAAAGACAAATAAAATGTTATACAAAAAAAGAAATGCTGGTTTTAATTTTAAAGTACAGTATACTAGCTAACTATATGATGATTTAATTTGATATTGTTTTGCACATTAGGTTGTACTTTTTTCTCCTTTTCATTCTTACTTAAATTGCATGTCAAAGCCCAAAATGGCAGGCCAGTGAAGGCACAGGTGTTAACTGGTAATGACAATGTCTCACTCCAGTTACTCACTGAGCACTTGTCAAGAAAGTACCTGAGCTTGATCCATCATGAGGTCTGTCAGTGCTTTGTGTCTAAAGGACCATTGTGTGCTCAGTGCTGTATTATTAGAACATTGTTAGTCATGGCTAAAGGACTGAAAGTGAAAAAAGAAGCTTTTTTCATAACACTGCCATTCAAAGCCTGGAGTAGCTTCACATCAGTAAGAAAGTGTAAAGGAACATGTAACATCTTAGTCACAGTGACCCTACAGTTTTCTGTTTCCATAGTTTTTGTTCTGTTTTTCCCTTTTTGCACTGAGGCTTTTCCCCCCTTTTCTCCTTTATGCTTCACTTTTCCCATCTACCGCTTCATTTCTCGACTTTCAAGTCATCATTTTAACCCACTTCACTCATTCTCCATCCAACCAGTCATCTTTTTATCCTTTACTTATGTAGGTCTCCTCACCTGCCACCACTTTCCACTCTCCCTCTTGACCTAGTTGGTATCAGCATAAATCATCCACAGAGTGCAAACTCTATACAAAGAAACCAGATAAGAGTTTTCTGCCTCCTGCTTCTCCTGCACTTGCTCTCGTCTCTCCACTAGTTGTTAATCCCTGCTCTCCATCTGATAAGAAACGGAATAAAAGAAGAGATAGGAGAGGATAAGGCTATACTTTACCTTTGCACTGCAATTACTCACTACATATACAATAATTAGATACAGTTAGTTTTCACTTAATCCTTAGAAGTGAGGAAGGAAATAAGTCAGCCAGATAAAAAAGATATTCTAAAACGCACTTATTTCAAATGTATGCCACCAAAATAACCTCCTCTTTCATTTTTTTCCCACACATACTTCAATATTCATCATCCTCATTCATATTTGTCATTTTTAACTGACTAATAGCTCTGCCTGTTTGGCTTCCAGCAGTTCTTAATGTGCCCTGGCTTGTGGTGGTGCTGCTGCTGCCAGGATGTCTGGGCTCCGTCAGCGGGATCCTGAACCTATGCCTCATTTTGTTTCTTCAACTCTAGCTCTTACAAATCCACTCTGACAACAGGTTGTACAATGTAAAGTTATTCATATACAGTATACTGTAAAGAGTGCATAGGGGGGGCTGTTTGGTTGTCCAAAGGTCAGTGATGGACTGAACTATAAAGTCATGATCACAAGACGAGAGAAGAAAACAATATTCAAGCAATACTTAACGCTCGCTGCGGTTCTAGCATTTCATTAGATAGCAAAAATAAACACAGCAAGAAACGCTGTGCATGTTTTACACTTAGTGCCCTTTGGCCAGTACATGAACATTTTAATTTAATAACACCTGAGAGTTCCAAGTCAAAGTTGGAAGATAAACTGCTGTTTTTCTACACAGCTGAGAAAAGATATATTACAACAAAGAAACCTATGAGCTGAGATCAGATTAAAATAGGGCCACACATCCACAAATGCAACCATACACCATCCGTATTTGCTATTCCCTGCTTTCCATCGTTGGTTCTTTCTAGCTCTACCTGCAGGCACACGCTGCCCTACTTTGGTACAGGTCATATCCTTGCTCCACGAGCAGCCATCATGCGTGCCACAGGGCAGAGAGAACATTGCTTGACTATCGCCTCACAGCGCTGTGTTTAGACAAAGGGTCAGGTGGACGATCTGTTCTGGGTCACTAGTCCTGCTGGAAGGGTTTGGAATGGTTAAACTGTGTACACCTGACTTTCACCATTGCCACGCTACTTTGTAAAAAAACTGACAAGATAAAGGTAGTGAAGGGTGCAGGCAAGAAAAGTAACTGAGAAAAGGGACGAGAGACATTTTTATGTTGGAGAAAGGGGACAAAAGTCCACTGGTGGTGATGCTATAAATTGTGATAATAATACTAGTCACTTCTGCAATATGCACATAAGAAGTGAGAAGACAAGGACATTCAGAATCTAAAGGACAATTTGAGTTGTGAAGTAAAAGCCAGAGGGAAAGCCAAGGGCTTCCTCCTTTCATATGGGAGAGATTAATGAGAGGAAGACTGATGGAAATATTGGAGATGGATCAAAAAAGAAGCTATTAAGAAAAATGATGTAAACAAAGGAAAAAAGAAGCCCTGGAGGTGGTATAAAAAGGCCAAGAGGGAGAAGAAGGCAGTGGCATGAGCCAGAAATGTCAGTTACTATTGTGTCAAATACCAAGAGGGAGGAAGGAGAGAGAGGTGGACAGAGGAAAGAAAATGGATGCTGAAAAAGGAGAAGGGAACAAGGTAGGCAATTAGAATGTGAAAAGAAGAAGATTGTATTGATAGATAAAAAAGAAATACTGGCAATGACTGGATGATGATAAAGAGGACTGGTGGAGGGGAGAAAGAGAAGAAAGTGAGAGACAGAAAAAAGGTGAAGTGAGAGGGGAAACTACAGAAAGAATAGAGGGGGAGAGGAAAAAGGTCAGTGAGCGACTGAGAAGCAGATTAAAATGTCAGGGAGGAGAAAGTAGAAAGAAGAGGGCGCCCCACTGAAACCCAGAAATCTGAAATCAGAGAGTCAGAGAGAGGAGGAGGGAGCAGGTGAAAAAGGCAAACGGGGAGGAAAAAAGCTGAGAACAGCTGATGGGAACGAAGGACCAGGGAAGAAAAAATAGGAAAGTGTGTGTTTTCATGAAACAGCCATTTTAAACCTGGTATAAATCAACCTAGCACCGTTATAGCAGGTTTTCAGAGAACAGGACACTGACCCAGTTAAACCTGCAGAGCACCTGTAGGGGCTTTGACCTTCACACACACACACACACACATCCTTGTGGTCATCACTTACAGGTCTAGGGTGAACCCCGCCGCCTGCCCAGTGTCAGCTGGGATTCAGGAATAAGTGGTATAGATGATGACTAGATGGATGGATGGATACTGTAGGTTTAACAGCATCAGATTTACTGCAACTGTATTGTCACAGCTGTGAGTGATCGAGGCCACATCTAAGGGTATAAAACACTGGCGCTTTGTCAAGGACCCTTTGGCATTCGAATGAGATGCACGGGGTTTTCAGTAGAGAACAGCTTAACCTAGTCTCGTCAGTGTGAGAGCACACTGTACACTTCATATGATGCCAAACTTACCCTTTAGTGTCTGTAAAGTAATAGGACACTGCTCTGCATATTTTACTGTTTGTCATGATCCTACAGCATGTACGACTTTTTTTTTCTTTATCGTCTTTATGTGGAGGAATTCTGGATCTTGAGTCTTTGTTGCAAAGACTTTTTTGGTTTATAGAGGGTTTTACAGATCACATTGGTGCCACCACAGATGTCATGAGATACAATAGGTGAGTAATACATACAGTATATACGTACATAATGCATATACATATACAGCTATATATTACTGGCTGTATAATGTACTATAATTCACATTGGTTCTTAACTCTAGAAAAATCTTCACTGCAACAAAATCTTTAAAAGACAAATGTGTAATTTTCAGGAAAGGCCTGAGGCTCTGAAACGCCAAACGCTTGATTAAACTTTGGGTTTGTTGAATTCCATACAAATTGTCCACTTATTAGTTCCTAAAACTGCAGGTTCTGTTGGAAATTTGCAAGTTTTTATGAATGTTTCAGTTGCTGTTTGAATTACAACATTTTGCAGACTTGAAAAGGTTCAGTTCGTTTCTTTGTCTCCACATCCCATCTGTCTTTGCTTCCCTCTAACTTTCTGAAGGTCAGAAACAAACACAAATAAACACATGTACTGTTAGTGTCTACAGGGTTTGGCTTCCACGCTGCCAGTGCTGGGTATTCCCAGGTTGTACTGACTCGAATTTAAAGACAAACATGTTACGCTCCAAAGCTTTTCACACTTCTACCACTTTGTTCAGGGTGAGTAAGTGAAGCAGAATGAAGACTAGTCTCTTAGAAGGAGAATTGAAATCTAACATCATAACTGAACTCGTGATTGTCCATTTTCACATATGGTGATTACTGGGTGAAAACCTCAATAAGTCATCGGTTCAGGAAATGACTTCTGAGACCAGATGGCCACATTCAGTTTAAAACAGATCTCCAAGGTTTTGACCACGTTGCTTTTATCTTCAGTGTGTAAGTGTAGACGACTTATGCATGTTCACACAAATGTTTTAAAACCAGGATTTTCAGATCTGTTCAGGTCATGATAACGCCCAATCTCCTGCCAGCTAAAACAGAAGCACTTGAGACTATCTGAATTAGTTTTGATATTTTTATTAGTCTGGCTTTGCAGCAGAATTCCAGATTTAGCTTTTCCCCCAATTGTTTTCTCATCTATTTAACACACTGGAGGATTAAAGTATGATCTGCCTATAATCACTGTCATGTCTGACAGGATTAGAAAGCAACATTTTCTCATGTGTTGAAAAAAATCACTGAACAGGTTAAGATGATTTAAAATGAATTAAATCTAATGAAACTGCTGCTCTGTGGTTAATGTCCGCTCTCTGACTGAGGTGTGTTGAGAAGACTAATGTACACTGACTTAATTATAAGAACATATTATGCAAAACCACTGTATATATGTGTATGATTATAACATATACAATTATTTTAAGCAGATAGTGACTTATCCTTTTGTTCTAAGCATGATGGAGTAGTGAGGTAGGTTTATTGGACCTACAGTATTAATGGAGAAACGTCTGCGGATGAGCCTTTGGACATTTCACAGTAGGTGTAAATAATAAAAGTAATGTTGATTTAGCTCAACTGAAGCTTTAGTTTTAGAATTCTGACATGATGCAGTACTTTGAGCAGTTTTACTTATAATTTCATTACTCCCACTACACTTTGGTGGCACTAAGTTTATCTCAGCATCTCAGCTCATAAGTGACAAAACATGTTTTTGTATTTGATCAGTTTTTTATCCATGGAAACCACATAGGTCTTAATTTTGTCTTTGGATTTGTTGTTAGGGCAGGTGCGTTGCAGGTTTTATTCCTCCCAGAGTGTTAATAGGCTGCACCTTGTCAGTCAGGTATGGTACAAAGTCCTGCAGCGTTCAAGGCCACTGCACTAGAAAACTATATGTAACACCACACGTGAGCTTATATAAATGTGATATGAGCCAGCTGGAATAAACTCACAACTTTATCTGGAGTGATGCTCCTACTGAACACATGTTTGACCAGAGAGCAGTAGCTGCTCTACTTTCACCCAGTGCTCTTCTATCAGTTTGTCTGAGAGCTTCTTCATGACTGAAGCCCTCATTAACAAACACTTGTGCACTGTACAGAGGAAAGACTGTGCAGCTTTCAAACAGCAAAATCATTTATTTTATCCTTATTAAACCATGATCCAAGCCAGTTATCTGAAATCTGATTATCCACCCATCCCTGCTGACTGTAAAGAAAATTATGTAATCAGGCCAGCTAATAAAATTAAACATAAAAGGATTAGACTTTATTTTTAAATGTGTGTCTGCTGAATCCACAGTGATGTAGATGTTTAGTAGAACTTTTAAGAAGTTCCCTTTTACCAGCATTTCATGACTGTGACACTGGTCAGAGAAATGAATATCTGCTGTCTTTTAGTATAGTTGTAAAACATTTCTCTGACATACTACAGTGTACATTTCAAAAGGAAAAACTGTATTTGACATTTTAATAACTTCAGAGGGAATATTTCAAAGGGCATTTTGCCTCAGTCATCATAATCCTCATGATGTGTAAATAAAGGTTTGAATGCCCAAAGGTCACTTACAGTGACCTCTGATGGACGTCAGCTGACAAGTTTATTTGAAGCCTTTGTGGCTCACAACAGGTGAGAGATTTAAAGCCTTAACATCTGACAAAAGCAAAATCCTGAATGTGGTCTCTTGCACCTTTCTTTTCAGTCCTGTAGTCAAGGTTTATTTGAAACCAGTATGGGATTTTACACAGTTTCTTATGAGGCCTGAGCTCAGTTCTGAGCATTGCATTATGGTTTGGCATGCCTTACATTTCCTTTCAACTTAGTCTCCTCAAGTGACTTATTGTTATTCGTTGGTTTTGATTTTCTGACAGCAGACCATGTGAATGCAGTGCCATTTAACAGTCAACTGACAAATCTCAAATATGGGAGGTAATGCTCCTGAAACTGAACCACATTTAGAGTGATGGCTTCAAAGCCTCCACTGGACACCCATCAGTATGATTTCATCACGGCATAAACCACAAAGCTCTGTTTCTGGCTTTGAAGTGGCATAAAACATCTTGGTGATATTTAACATCTCAGCCTCCCTCTGGACGTGCACACCCTGTCCCTAAGGAACGAGACTTATACCTGTGGAGGAAACTCATTTCAGCTGCTTCCATCTGCAGTCTTATTCTCGTACCCAGTGATCATTTCTATAGATGGATGGCAGAACATGCATTGACTAGTGAATCTACAGCTCAGTCCAAAGAGAAAACTCTTGGCTGAGCAATGAATTAGTTGGTCTGCTTGTGTGTAATGTATTGTATCTGCTTCATCTTTTCATCTGACATCACTTTTACAAACAGTATTTGCTTGTTGACAGACAAACACGGTGAAACAGCTGATTAGGTGGCAATTAGGGGTTATAATTGGACGTCACGCTAGAAGTAAGATCAAAAGTTAAACAAAAGGGGAGCAGAAAGTAAGACTAAAGGAGGGATGACAGTAATGGACAAGAAGGAAATGGTGCAGGTTGTATAGCAGAGACTATAGATCTTTAATGTTCAAGTAGAGAACAAGTCCACTGATGAATGATAAACAGACTTCTGTCTCTCTTCCAAATCATATTTATGCAGTATATATGTGATATTCAGGATTTATGAGGAAAAATAATTGGCATGAATAGATAACCAAAGAGACAGCAGGCTCATTATTTTTGCCAACCTAGGATCTAAATCACTGTGTAAACATTTTTATTACACTATTATTCTTTGATTTGTCACTTCCAAGTTTAATTTGAGATAATGTGGTTAATTTATGGAATCAGAAGGCACATTGTGTGATTCCATTTGAAAGGATGGTTTTGAGAAGAAAATGCACCTTTTTGTATTCCTAGAACAAACTTTGCCACACAGTGTGTGTATGTGCACATGGATACATATCTCTCATAATGTGAAAAGGTCTGCACACACACAGACTGTCAGCTGTTCATTCACAGGACACAGTGAATGAACTCCCCACCACATCAGGCTTTCCATGAACAGTGTTACAGATGTCACAGTGGATGTACTGTCATGCAGTGCCAAGAGTAAGTGCATCTTTAATCATCATATCCTTTTATTCTAAGTGAGTGTTCATGGCTATGGATGTGCACTATTTCCACTGCTTGCCTTGGACAGTGCTTTTCTTACTGCAATCATAGATCTGAGAAGTGTTTGCTGGGTATTTTCCCAGAACTCTTTTTTTTTAAACCTTTTTAGATGCATAGACACTAAAAAGTTGCACAATTCCTCTACTTTGGATGATGCTTTAACAGAATAACTTTAACCTTCCTCTTGTGTTAGGGTCGGCACCGACCCATTTTCAGTTTTAAAACATAAAAGTACCCAAAAAAATTTGTTTATTGCTTTAAGGCTTTTTGATCTTGTCAGTAACCTTTATCTCAACAAAATTAAAAAAAAAAAAATCTTACCAAATTATAGAATGCTCCTACTGAAATTGTAGCGTTTGTGTTGTTAGGGTCGGTTTCTACAC
>NW_018128075.1:525868-530739 GCF_001952655.1 Monopterus albus
CAAGTAGTGCATTCTGCTGCTGGAAGAGGCTCTAGATGCATACAGCTGCATAATACAATTTGATCTTTGAAACCACAGTGAAAACGAGAGCTGCATGTTCCTGTCAACAATCAGATTTATGCTTCTAGAAGTGACAGCTGGCTGCTTGTGAGACCACAGAAGGCAGGAGAAGTGGCTGAGAGCAAGGAAATGATATAGGAAGGGATGGCTAGAGAAATGAAATACATAAAAGCACACTGTAGGAAGAGGATTTGTAGTTTTTGTTGTTACGCAATGATGCATTGATGCATAAAAAAATCAGTATGCCCACAAATTCTCCAAAACAAATTCTGCCTCCCAGCTGGTAACTGGCCAGCAAGATGCTGATGAACACTTATACTGGAGGAGGTTTTGTTCTAATTATCTTGATAGTCAAAACAAAACAACACTTTACTTTTTAATTAGCGTGTGCCAGGCTCTAAAATATGTCTGAAAGCAGGAAGTGGAAACAAGAAAAGGCGGCAAGAGGACGGGAGGGACACGAGTCCTTCACAAAACATACTGAGATTCTTTTTTGCAGCACTTGAGAAGTCGTTGGTTGAAGTGCTGCTGTAACCTTGCAGTGTTTTCAGTGAAGTGCCAGATGGCAACTTTTGAGCATTTTTGTGCAGTCATTTTATACAGCAGTTATGCAGCTAAGCTCATCTGCTTTATAATTGTTTTGTTTAAATTAGTAAATGGAATATGAAAATTTTCCTTTTACTGATGAGTCATGTTACAGATGTTACTGACAGCAGGTGAAGTCAGTCAGACCACTGCATGGCCTGCACATATCAGTTCTGTGCGCTGCTGACATGAAGTGGCTCATGTTAGGGAGTGGGAATGGCAAGAGCCACACAGTGGCTATGAAATTTTAAATGTTTCTTCAGGGCATGAATGTTGCCTCTGTTCAAAGTACATCGTTTAAAGCAAAACAGACAGACACATACTGTCTCTGAAAGCTGCAGGTACCGCAAAGACCTTGAACCAGATCCTGTGCTTTTATTTTTTACATTAGTTTCATGATTATAACTGATATAATGTAATTGAATATGATTACTGATCATTTGGGACCACCCAAACATAAATTTTGGTTGCCTCTGGTAGTGCAGGTCTCTTCTGGTGGAGCTTTTTGTTGCTGCCCCCTGCTCCCATCATCTCCTCTTGCTGTCCAGGTGAGACACAGTTCATCTCAAACAAGCCCATAGAGAGAGCTGAAATAAGTAATGGCAGCTTGTGAGAAGTGCCAGTACACGAGAAAAAGTCCAGGCATACCAAAGAGTAAAATGTAGAAGTGCTGGTACTGCATACCGACCCACTTCGAGCTCTGCTTATAGCAAAATATTTTACATAATTAAGAAGTATTACAGATGATTAAAGGCCCTGTTCATCCAGACAGCTGGTGCTGAGAAAACAACCTGTGCCCCTTGAATCCCTCATTCAGTCTTATCAGTCTCAGTGTTCAGGCTCCTAATGCTGACCTGTTGGACTTAACTGTGTCACCTAATGTCCATTACTTTAAACCTACAGTAACTGTTGTGACAGGGTTAATATATAACCTGGGTTCTGTGCCTCTGCTGGAGTGAAATATAATTTATTTGGACCTTTTAAACAGTGTCCTTGGTCCAAGGTGCATTGCTGCCACAACAACAGGAAGCTGTACCTTTTGTAATGCTCATTTTTAAAGTATTTGCTCCATTATTAAGCTGAATTTCTACTTATCCATCCATCCATTTTGTTATACTCATCCCAGAGTTGTGAAATGTACAGATAGAACACTTATTACTTACTGTATCACTGGAGGAAGGCCTTCATAAGTCTGCATCGCTGTTGTACCCGGAACGAGAGAGGGTAGCTATTCTTTGGGTGTTATTGCTACAGACAAAAATAAGCAGAACGGCGTCACTTTTGATGTAAAACAAAATTTTGAGATGTAAGACACTAATTGTATAGTGTGTGGTATGAGGGAGTAAATGGGTTTTGACATTTAATTTTTTTCTAGATTACTGTTAAAATATTGGCTCTAAATCACACAAGGTTGCAAGAATGGAAGGGGGGGAGTAAATAACTGAGAAGAAATGATGAATTTATTGTCTTTATCATCTGCCTTCTCTTTCTTTCCTTACATCAATCCACTACAACTGATATGAAAGCTTACAACATCAATCCACTACAACTGATATGAAATCTCCATTTCCACTCTGTCATCCCATCTCTTTGGTCTTCCCCAGTAATGAGAGAGGGGAGCCTGTGAAAGCCAAAAAAATCTTACATCAGAACAAACTGGTTTCATAATAACTTGGTCCTTTATGTTTAAAATTGCCCTAAAAAAGAAATGGGACCCAAATAATAAATACAGATTTGAATCTTATATGTTAATAAACCCATTGGTTGCTCAGCATTTCTTGCTGCTCTTGTTGTTGCACACAGACTCCAGGGAAAGGCTTTTAACTCCCTGCCAATGTTGAGACCAAAACTATGCTCTTGGTTTGGTGCGACCTTGGCTAGCCAAGTGTTCAGACGTCAAACTCAGGCTTTGTCCACACTTAACAAGTATTTTAAAAACTGTACCTTTTTCTATGCATTTTGGATTTTCATTCACATTTTCAAACTGTGTCATAGGTCACTGAAAATTGAGGTTTTAGAAGACTCTCTCCAGAGTGGATATATTCAGAAACTGCCTTTTACTGTTGACATCTAGACAGGGAATAGGTTTCGGCTTGTAACACAGAGTGTGTACCCATATGTCACTTGTTTGACATCAGAGTGTGCAGCAGTGTCCTTTTTGAAACAATACTGTGTAATGGTGGACATTGGCAAACTCGTGATGGTTGTAGCATTGCTAACTGTAATACAATATGGACAATCAAAACGCACAGACTTTTTACAGCATACCTGCAGCCACTTTTTAAATGGACAGATTTACTGGAACTCCTGGATTGTTTACTCCTTTAAATTGGCTCACTTAGGCAGCTGGGAACAGTGCCATTAATATCAAATAGCAGCACTGAGACCAACAATCTCAATCCCCAGTCAAATCAACTGCGGTGCTGTTCATGAGGTTTTGTGGATATAAGGAGATGCCATTACCCGATAGCCAGTAGTTACATGTGCTTGAAGAACGTATCATAACAGGATGGAGCAGCAGTCTGGACTGATGCTTACAATCTGTTTTTTCTCACTGATATTGTATCAGCACCAGGGAACCACCACAAGGGAAATTACAGCAGTAAGCACAGATGAGCCCTTTATGATTATCTAAAGTTCAAGGGAAGCATAGATCAAGTGCACCTGAAACTCTTACCCCCGAAACTGCATCTGAATGGCATACATGTTATTATGTTGACTTTCAGATGCACAGTTGGAAATAAACAGGCTGAATACAAATATGTAACCTGCAGGAAGATTGCAGACATAAAACCAGTGCTATTGCTCTTTGACGCTGTCATTTGGAAACCTTATTACAATAAATAGTTTCAGCCTCATAATATCTCCAATGACACTGGCATTGCTATCTACCGGCTCCCCATCATCACTGCACATTTCTTCTCTATATTCACTGATATGGCTTAGTTGTGGTTTTGATCCCTGCTAATGAGCTTTATTTAAGCTGCTCTCTGTTTATCGCTGTGAGAATATTCATTACACTGCCATGAATATTCAGCAGTGTCTGTCCCTGGAGCACTTGGATTATTGATAGACTGCTCATAGGAGTTTTTCTTTCTAGTGTGACAGCTTCATAACAGCCTGTGAGAGAGAAGCCCCACAACAGCACAGTGACAGTTTGCTGAAGACTTGTGCACAGGGAGTCTGTGCAGATGTTTTCCTAGGAGCAAAAGGTCGCAGGCTTTATCCCTTCCACAGCCAGGTGTTTCTACAACCCTTTTCATCTTGATTTTTTTATATGATAAATGTTGACTCTGTGAAGTGATTAATCCAGGACTACATCTGCTTTTTATTTCATTCCTACTTTGAATTGTGTAATTGATCACACTGAGGGGACATTTTTTGCTGCAGTATTTGATTTTGATTTTGATTTGATTTATTCTTTCAAGCATGTAAAGACAGTTGATATGTCAACACACATAATTTTATACATATCCAACAAATGCTAATCCAATATCAATTTGCTTATACCTAGTACATGCTTGAATGGAGTAGGAAGAAGTCAGACTTATCCAGTCCTACCCCATGAATACAGCAGACAAGAAGGATCTAATGGTACTTACTGATCTCTGGTCAGGTTCAGGTGATGAGCCCTTCTCTGCAATTCTTCTCCTGTAAGACAGAGTCCAGAATTATTTCTGAAAAACAGTTGCTATTTTTAAAAACATATCATCATGTTTAATGTTAATATCATAAAGCACAGACCACACAATTCCTCCTGAACTCCACATTTTTAAAACCTAAATTCCTTAGATTTCTCTAGATCTTACAGTGATACTTCTCTGTCAGCAACAAAGTGCATTTAAATTACGATTTTACTACATATCATCTCATAATACTGAGGAATAGTGAGAGTGATGAGTACATGAACTTATTCTTCAGGTGGCACAACAAAATCCATTGCGACCAACATTGGGGTTTGCTAAATCTACTGTATGGCAACTGTGTCAAGTTTCACTTTTCTGTAGTATATGAAACAAGATCTGAAATTCATTCATATGACTCAAGTGCCTATTTTGAGACGTACTGAATCGAAGAGTAATATATGATGTGTCGCTACCTCCTTGCTAACAGGGCACTCATCTCCTCCATGAGCCCTCCTCCTCCAGGCAGAGGGCCGTTGCCTCTGGCTTCAGATTTGGCCCCTCCAGCCCCTGGCATGGCTGCTGCCAGAGCGGCCGCCGCCT
>NW_018128075.1:531454-534862 GCF_001952655.1 Monopterus albus
GAAAGAGTGAAACAGGACTGTGAGCTTATGGCATCCTGGAATCCTCAACCCCAGCCCAGTGAGGCCAGCCTGAGCTCAGGGGAAGCCTGGTCCATCTGGTCACCACTGAAGGCTCAGATGGAGCACCCCCTTTCCCCTTATTCCTCCTTCTACAAGGACAGGGCTGAGCCCAGGATGCAGTTGACCAACCCCTCCATCCATCTCAGGATAGTTACTTTGTCATTTGGTCTGGAGCTGAACCGGGACCCATCTGCTCCCAACCCTGTGAGTTCACCTTTGTGGGGAACCCGGCTAGCCATGGGTCTGGAGGGCAACTTCAATTAATTTGTTCTTATATGACTTATATTTTTCTTCCGCCTTCTTTGATCTGTCCTTTATGAATTCCTTATATAACGCATTCTTCTTTTTACATGCATTCTGTAATCCCTTACTCATCCACAGTTTCCCACTGTAATTCCTTTTGTTTTTATACTGCTTACGAGGACAGTTCCTCAGTTATTTAGCTCATAAGATGAAATATGAATCAGCCAAGTGAAATGTCCTTTACACAGTCTAATCGTTCTTACATGAATTTAAGAATTACCTTAATTTCCTTTTAGCATGAACGAATTTAGAATATTGTCCACCTGTTGCCTCAGGCAGTGTCCTTACGTCAGCCATTTGCTGGTATTTTCAGTAGCTGGTCGACTTTGAAGATGTCATGCTATGTGGATTAAATTTTAAACCTGTGACTGTTCCATCTGTGATTCACTGCCAGAGCTCCAGGGCATATGAGTGGCAGCTCCTTGTGTGTCTGATGGCTGGAGTGTGAGCAACTGATGACTGTTTGTGCCAAAAGAAAGGAAAAACCAACATAAAGAGGGATATTTATTAAGGTAAATAGGAGAGAATGGAAATTTATACTGTACAAATACCCTCAGCACCTGATCAACCAACGCTGCTACAGAGGGAACTGTGCCTGAAATGTAACGTCAGAGTAAAGCAGGTGTAAAATTTGTGGCCCTGCTGTCAGCGTGGCAGCTGTTAGTCATCTGAAAGTCAACAACATGTCTGAGGAGGCAGAGGGCGTTGCATTGTCACATTGCTCACCAGGAGAGAATGTGAGGGACTTGTATAGGTTTTCATGTCAAACTGGTAGAGGACTACGCGATCGCTATTCTGAAATATGTTGGTTAACTTCTTTGACCATATTAAAGTGTAAACTGTAAACTTAGGCCCAATTCCATTTTCTATTTTTTACCACTACCCCTCGTCTTTAGGTTAACCCTCAAAACAGAGTTACAAGAAGTAGCGGTTGACGTCTTCCCCTTTGAAATAGGACAAATCTTCTTCAGTAGTTAATAATGATGGTTATGTAAACAGATGTGACAAGTAGTTGTTGGAAATTTTGAATCACACAGTGCCATCTTCAGCTGTGGTGATTTTGCTCGTGTGGTCTTTAAGTCAGGTGGATTTTCTAAAAAAAGTTATATAGTAACATGCTCATGATATAATAAATAAAATCCAGGTGAGCAGTCTGTCCTGTTTCAAAGTGAGCATAAAACTGGGGTGACAGAGGAGTCTCCTCTCCTGACACAGAGAACACTGTGCAGAGTGATGGCAGCTATAAGCTCTGGATGACTTCTGGTGGTATGCTTTGTCACAGCACAGCTAAAGAGGTCACAAGCAAGTTCAAGTGCACCAGAGGAGTCCCCAGAAGAGAACCAGCATTTCTGATTACTTTGTTCAGTTTGCTTGTGTCTGCAGCCCTGATAACAGCAGCAGCAGATAGCAGTACAGAACATTGCATTTGCCACAGCAGACTTGTAAAAGATTTGCAGCATCTTGCTGCACACCTAAGCTTCCTCACAGAGCGTCCCTTCCCGTCGATAACCTCTGTGTTGAATTACCAGTCCGGTCTGTTATCGAGGTTAAGGTGACACCCCTGGCAATCACAGGAAAACCACATTTCTGATTTAAACATGAGAATCACTCAAAGCTATTGGGAGAATATTGAGTTTTTACAGCGCACTGTGTAGTTAGTTTTAATGTGACTTGGTGTATATCCTCATTTTAATAACTTCACAACCCATATGCTCATCATATGGAAAGATACAGTAACGGGGGAATTAGAGCACACTGCATAGACCTATAGCATTCATATAATGTATCTGAATAGTGAAATTTTCATCTTAAGTTGTGCAACATATTTTCTATGTAAATCTCATTTCAGCTCTAAAAGACTAAACTCTGCTCACCAGAAAGCTTTTTTTTTTTACAAATACTCTGCATATACAAGACTGTAATATTGCTGCATTAAGATGAAAGACTAAAATGCTCAAAAGGCAAAAAATTAAAAGATGGAGTTGTAGGAATTTGTGTAAATAACATCAGCTGAGGTCTTGGCTTGTGTGTCACAGTGTGCTGCTCACTCAACCCTCAGAAGTGATATTTGCAGTAATCATATATGTGGTGGAAAAACTTCCCCCAGTGCACTGACATTTAAGTGGCTGGTTTATACAGAAAAACCCCACCTCAGGCAGTCCAGACCCTTCAGCCGGATTTGACCCAGAATACCAACTCACAATGAAGAACCCTTGTGCTCTCATAAAAAAAGGCAAAAACAAACGCACACACAAGCCTGGAAATAGAAGAACAACACGGTGCAGTGCAAATAAATCTGCAACTTATGCAGATTCAGAGACCACATACACAAATAAATGAATCATCAGAAATATACTGCCTCAGATACACACAGAGGCACACACTCATTCTGACTTTGCAGCCTGCTTGGAAGCCTGGCTTCTTGCACTAACTGATGGCCTTCCGGTGACTTCATATTATGGGCTGTTCACTTCACTATGATGTGCAGAGAGGACTACAAAGTGTAGAAACCTCACACTGTCCCCGTGCGGGTAAAGAGGTTCAGTCTGTAATGCTCTTAAAACAAAGGATGGTTTCCAAAGTTCTCAGCTCATTTTGTTCTTTTGTTCTTTTAGATTAAGATGATTACCACCACTCAAAACCACGTTTTTGAGCTTGCTTTGAGACAGGATAATTAGGGATGTCCTGATTAAGATTTTTTTTTCCTCATCTGAGTCCATTAATATCAAGTATCTTCTAATATAGGCTGCTTTTTCTTTTTCATATATTTTCATCATATGGCAAAACTGCCCACTTATCTCAAAGTACAAGGCTACACTGGAACTGTTGAAGCGATTTACATGTGCTCGATTAGTGAATAGCTCTCTGAGGAAAAGCAAATCTTTTGTTTATGTGTTATGTGGGTGCTGTTCAGTTGCTCATTCTCTCCCATTGCTCTGCGTTAGCAGTAGGATCAGTCTTTTCATGGAGCTCAGTGGGATATTTGCCAGCTGGTATACCTGCACACAAGAGCTTACATAGACATTTAGTTTTTAAATACCACCA
>NW_018128075.1:534916-537389 GCF_001952655.1 Monopterus albus
CCTTTGTTAGTGGGGGCGGCTGTGGGTCAGTGGGTCGAGCGGCCGTCTCCCAACCGGAGGGTCAGAGGTTTGAATCTCGTTCTGTAGAGAGCTTTCTTAGTTGCCTTCAGACAAATAAGACACATTCTGTAATGCAAATATTCAGTGTCTGCCATGTACAGAATAATGAATATCTTACATACACAAATACATTTACAGACAGTATACATTTATTCACAGTACACATCCACCTATAGCTTTATTTTTTGGTGCCTTACTTGAGCGAATTGCTTTATTTTACTGGGGTACAGCACAAAACAAACAATGAAAGAAGAGGGCAGGCAGAGTCAGAGAAATATAGAGAGATAAACAGCAACAGAAAAGACAAGAGATGCACGAAGGAAGGGGAGAATCAGGTGGAGCAGTGTAAGTCAGAAGTCAAGGATAAGTGTAAAAGGAAGCAAGAACATACAAGAGATTTAAAAAAAAAACTGAAAAGTAAAATAGTGAGGTGTCAGTGTAAGTAATCCTGAAAACCACTTCACAGCTTCTCAGCTGCTCTCATCTCCTCCTGTCACTCACTCCCCGTCTCCATCATTTCCCGTCTCTCCACTGGCCTCTCTATGCTTTTTGAAACGGCTCATGTTAAGCCTGACACCTCTCAGGCCACAGTGTGTTTGTGAATGAGAAATCCAGTGAGAGAGTGGTTTTCAAAATGACTTTGTTAAATGTAGATTCTGAACAATACTCAATGCACTGCGATACTAGAAGGGGCAACACTGATTCTCCCCTGATAGAAAGATATTTGCACACATAGGGAGTGCTACTATCCATATAAACCCCGTCTGCATGCCTTTCACATACCCACCCACCCATCCAATGAACCAGTCAACCTTCAGTCAGTAAGAAGCTGAGGGCCAACCATGAAGGTCATGTAGGAATGTCCCAAACCGAGCCACTCACTAACCCCTTTACATCCATCGCATCTGATCTCGCTGTTTTGTTAAATTCTGAACAAATCCAAATCCCATGTCTTTTGGACTTCCAATAAAAGCATAATGAGAGGATTTCTCCTTAAGTCTGACAGCAGCTCCGCAGCTCTACACACATCTCTTCCGGTCCTCTCACCACAGACAGTAGACCAACAAGTGAGTCAGCGTGTCGTCTGTCAAAAGAATGTGTAATAGTACAGTGTGTAACAGTGAGCAATGCTGATATTTAGATTTTGCAGCATCAGACTTAAAACAAACTGCTTCTTGTTTGATAGAACAATTCCAAAGAGGAGAAGTTAAAGTGGGCCGATGTTAACTGATCCTCTTAATCATTCTGAAGTCAGTTTAGTCAGCAGAGTACGATTGTCTTTATCACTGTATCGTGTCATGTGTGACCCTTGAGTGAAGGACAGCTAACTACTTCTCAGCGGGTGCCTCATGAAGGAAGGTAAGGGCCTGAACCACAGTCTGTCTTAACAGTTTCTTCTCTGTCAGCATGTTTTACCATCTTACTGCAACTGCAGTGCTAAACCAGACCAGTAAGGTAAGGAGGATCTTCCTCCTACCACTTCTGAAAAGCTGGAGTGATATTCTGGTCTCTTCATTTTTAGCTCACAGGTAAACTACAGCCCAATTCTTCACAGACACCCCTGAGTGGTGCAGGCAGGGACTCGCAGACCTAATCCACAATCCTCGACAGCAGCCTAGGGACCCGACGTAGCTGGCAGCTCTCAAAATGTCAAATAACAACCAAGCTCTCACTGGCAAAAGATGGAAACTGTTTAAAGCGGTGACTCCTCACAGAGCCTCATTCTTGGGTTTGATGTCAGATGCATGTGTGGTCCTCAGAGTCTGCCAGGCCTGAATAACAGGCCTAAAAACATTTGACGCCTCCAGTCAGTTCTGCCTCCTGGAGCAGCTGTTCATTCAGTCCGGGATGTTCAGCTCTCCTCAGGAGAAGCACAGCTAGAGCCAGCACACAGCAAAATCTGTGTTGCTAGGGTCTGATCAAAAGTCTACCCAGGATATGTGTATCATGTTATCTTGTGCTGCAGAAAAGGCAGAACCAGATACAACTTGTTTTCTGGAGGATGCTGTATCATTTTTGTGTAGCCCCACTGTGGTGCGGGTCCCTGCACTTCCTTTATTCAAATAGAATTAGGTAGGAGTTCAATTCTATTGAATCTGAAGCAGAGGGGTCGTCATCATGAGCTAATCAACTACATGCATAAATGTCACAGTTCGTTCGTGGTCATTTAGTCACTTCTGCCTTGTCATTCCACTAACTCCTGTCTGATCCTGCTACTTCAACCTGCCCGGCATTGAAGGCAGCCTTTACAGTACTGCCTTTCCCTATCTCCTGATTACTATGCACCCGTTCCTTCATTAGCTCCTCGATATATATGTATATATACTGTATATATATATATATACAGTGGTGTGAAAAAGTATTTGCCCCCTTACTGATTTCTTATCTTTTTGCATGTTTGTCACACTGTAAT
>NW_018128075.1:537961-544433 GCF_001952655.1 Monopterus albus
ATGATCTGAAACATTACAGTGTGACAAACATGCAAAAAGATAAGAAATCAGTAAGGGGGCAAATACTTTTTCACACCACTGTATATATATATATATATATATATATATATTGTTCTGGTGCTCTTCCACCTGTCCATGTTTTTTCATTATGCTATCCCAGCTGTATCTCTCTAGTCTTTATTCCTGCTTTGCCTTCCACTGTTCTCACCTTCCTGTTACTGACCTCTGCCTGCCTTTGTCTCTTGCTATATTACCCCTTATCTGCCCTGAATAAGGTTGGATTGTTCAGACTTGTGTATGTTGTTTCCTCATTATCCAGTGTTCATCTGAGCCATGGTGCAAGTGACAGGTGTGCTGTGAGAGTTTGTGAGTTTTTACCCACACTTTGAGGCATAGCTTCACTCTGCCCAGTCGTAAGCACATACTGGGTAACCTGCAGGAGGGAAGGTAGTGAAGTACTCCACAATTTGCTTTCTGGTGTCAATATTTCAACTAGTCTTTTTGGAAATGGCACCAAAAAGCAAGCTTTTCTAAAAAAGCTAACTGGATTTGGAACCTTTTCTCAATACTGAACATTGGTAGGTGAAGCTGGTAAGTCGTCTGTCTAAGGCTGCTATGTTTCCTTGGCTACAGTATATTTGACGGTGCACCCACTTTATTACAATCAGCCTGTGCCAAAGAATCAAGGACACTAGGTTACTGACAATCAGGATAGCTGTAAGGCAGTTAAAGCAGCCTTTAAAATGTCTGTTTCTAAAAACCTTTGTACTTAAAACATAGGTGAATTCCCAGAGTTTTCATACTGCTCTTGTCCCACCTGACAGTGCTCCGCAGACCGAGGACTGCTTCTATCTTCTGCTTTGCCTCTAACAAGGCCTCAGCCTTCTGCCAGCTTAACTTTAGTGGATGAGGCTTTTCCATACACACTCAGACTATTAGTTAAACTCTGGTGGGAGAGAAAAAGTGAGGAGGAGAAAAATGAGCAGTGTTTCTGAGCTAAAACCTACAAGAAAAAGAGCTACACTTTCACTGTACATGTGTAACAGAGAGTTAAGTGTCCAGGCAGCCATGCAGGTGGAGTGAATTTGTATTTTTGGAGATGGATTTCAAATGAAGTGTGCAAGAGAGAAACACACAAAAATGGAAACATCCAACAGAAACCCAAGAAAGAAGGAAGCACAGTCATTGTTTGACAGCATAGCAGTTTAGTTACTGATCCTCAAATGGAAGGAGAAATGAAGGTAGAAGAAAAAGAGAAATGCTGACACCAAGGCACAGACAATGAAGTTTTTATGAGGAGCTGTGGAAAAAAAGAAATTTCGAAGGTGACGGAGAAACAGCAGATCAGAGGAGGTGTCGTGAATCTTGGGGCAGAGAAAATGAGGGAAGATGCTTTTGTGGAAGCAGCAGCGGGATGAAAGAAAGAAAGAAGAGAAGGCATAGTGAATCACAAGGTCACAATGTGAGGAGAGAGGGGAGGTGCCAGTGGAGTGAAAAAAGCAAGAAGGAGGAAAGGTAGGACCACCCAAAATGAGACTGAGTTAAAAGGAATGTTTCGGAAGCTTAATGGGATTCAAAGAAAAAGAGAGGAGGAGGAAAGAGTAGGATGCAGGCAGGAGGTAATTATGGAAGCTGTAGAGGAATGAAAAAAACAAAAGTGAAGAAATCTTCAGGCCAAGAAGAAGGATGCTACAAAGAGCTTAAAAAATAGAAAGTGGTGTCTTGAGGCCAAGATGAGGAACAGTGGGGTGTTTATCAAAAATACAAAGGAATAAAGAAGTAGGAAAAACTGAGGTGACCTAAATTGAACCAAAAACACAACAATCTTGTTTCTTGGCAGCGCTCTAGCAGAAGAATCATAAAATTAGATTTTATGCTGTGCTACTGGACTTAAGCTTGAATCATTCTTCATGCTGACCCAGTTTTTTGGAAACCATTCAGTGCACAGTGACCTTACCTCAGAGCAACCTGGTGTGGACGATGAAGCTCGTTCTTCGTGTCAGAGTTGCAAGAACTCAGCGCCACTGCCATAGCACGACTGTGCCATGGTGAAGTGTCGACAGTCAACTCAACAAGTCTGTGAACAGACAAATGGTCAACAATAGCCCTTGCTGGCTTAAACCTAGGCTTCTCGTTTTGTGCTCTGCACCCCACCTAGCTCTGCTTTATGTTTGCTGCTAAATGTTAAATTTTATTCTCTCACACACTAAATGATGCATGATGAACCAAGACTGGATCATCATTAACAGGCTTCTGCCATAAGTAGATTACTCAGTGGTGTAGCACGCTATAAATCAATGGTCTTCATGAAAACATTAGATTTCAATTCAGTTTGCTGTTTTTCTTGTCTTTGCTGCCCATCTGTTGTTTCATCACTGCCATTAGCAATTTTGTAGCAGATTTAGTGAGCATTTTTAATTATTTTGACTTTGTCTAAAGTCAGTTTGTGTTTGCTCTACAAGGTAAAATTTTGTTTTCTGAAACATGTAGATGCTGTCAGTCGCTGTCTGTACCTTTGTCTCCTGCAGCCACTTTCCCATATAAAGCAACTTCAGTTCAAAGCTGCTACACTGGGAACAAGATAAAAACATATAATGCACAAAAGGTTTGCAATCACAGAAACAGCAGAGCATGAAGATTCTGTCTTTGAAAGCTGCCACTATGCCTATAGTCAAATGTTTTATGTGTCCTTCTGTAGTGTGTCATATCCACACACTGGGGCCTTGCCTAAGGTAGTGCAGTGGTGCTTAACTCAGTTTTCTATGCACATCCTTCAACCTTTAGGTAATTAATGTCCAAATCAAAGCTTATCCACTTTCGTATTATTTACTGCATGCACATGCCCTTTTCTGATGTAAAACTCTTATTTTTTATGTGTTAAAAGAGCAAAAAATGAAATACATTTTTACAAAAATCTGAAAGAGAAGGCATAGTTGCTTTTTCAGATATTCTTGATAATATTTTTCCGGCCTATTTCTCTAGGCTATAAAGAAAGAAAAAGAAAAGACACAGCAGATAAAAGCAGCACCAGCCTGAAGACATCAAATGCATCAATGACTGTGGACAAATGTTTTCTCTAACCACACCAAAGGGAAGGACACCCAGAACATGTGCACTTAAACCTGGTCCAAATCTAAATAGGGTTCTAAAATACGCACTACAAAAATAAACTAGAGTTGATAAGTATTTGTATGTCAGTAGATGTCAGTAGATCTCAAACACCTAAATGCACAGTTACACTTAAATGCACAGTTGACATTTAAACATGCTGGTGGACGTTCACTCAGAATTTAACTCGCTGTGAAAGAGACATCCATAATTCAGTTTGTGCTGTTCCAGAACATTATGGAAGCAACAATTATCTAAGCAACAATTAAAATGAGTTCATCCTGCGAGTTGTTTGTTTGAGTGTATATCTGGCTGTGCGTGCACCTGCTGCTCTGACTGTATGTGCCCATCTTTTATCTGTGGTTGTGTGACAGACCAAAGTCATCCCTTTGATTCCAACTTGATTTGTGACAGTTTGTGGAGAACATTCAGTTCTACAGTGCAAACTGCTTGTCTGCTGTCAAACCGATTTATTTATTTATTTACTTGCTGACAGCTATTTGTATAGAATTGTCAGAGTACTCTGCTTACACAGTAGATAGTCAGAAGACAATGGTGTAAACTTAGTAGACAGTCTTGAATATGTTGTCTTGTCATTCTTCTCTACAATACTTCAGAAAATAGTTTGTCACAAATGCCTGACAAAGTGTATTGCTATGGTATTAGTGCCTTCTGATCATATGTATGTGCTTGAGATCACTACTGTCATTAAGATTTGCTCAGGTTTAGGCACAAAAACAACAAGGTTAGCATGTTCATGGTTTGCATGTTCATGAAGATCATGGTCATGGTTATGAAAGTAATGTTGACAGCTGGTATAATAATCAGGAAGGAAAGAGCAGACAACATCATACTACTTACGTGTTTGCTCCAGATGGACAGAAGTCATAATTCCTACAGCTGCTGGAGGGTTTTGCCTGAACGTCAACATAAGCTGATTCTGATTTGCTGAAGTGAGTGATGCTGTTGTTTTCACTGGACGCTAGTCTTTGACGTGGGTTATACAAAACGTCAGTATCCTCATAAACAGCCCCTGCTTCTGATCCGGGCACTGGGCCCTGAGCACCTGGGACTTAAACTGAGCAGCTAGCATAGCTAGCATAGCTAGCATATGTGAATGTGTGCATATGTGCTACCATTTTCTCCTTCTGGTATCACTGCTGAATAAAGTAGCAATTCATAATGGATTTGTTATTAATCTTAACAAAGACATTTGCACTTCCCAAGAAATCTCCTTATCCTTTCTGCCCTAAAGATATTATATCTGGGTTTTGCAGAAAAATGTGTTTTTCTTTCAACTCTGCTTTGTTAAATAAAGATTTAAAACTACTCGCTCCACTTCTCCTTTTGTTCTCCTCCTCCCTCCGAGTACTCACCTCTTATCTTCATAAAGGTCAACCCTGAAAAAGAGATTCAAAGTCCAGCGGAGTTAACCTGTTGGAATGGCTGGGAGGCATCATTAAAACTGAAGAATTCATGGTATAATCCCTCTTCTGTTCCTCCTTTGTCTTGTTTGCCATCTCATCTTCATCTTGCACTCTCTCTCACTGCCTCCCTCCCAGGAAAGGGAGCGCTGCTCCCGTAGAGGGCTGTTACTGTACTTCTACATACCTGCTGAGTAGAGCTAGAGGGGAGAGCTTCTGCATGGGCTTTAAAAGTAATCAAGGCACAGAGGTATAACCAACATGGGCATAAAAATCAGAAGCAAGGCCTCCAGCTAGTTCTAGTTCCAGGCTGAGAATCATTAGGAAAACTGAGACATTGTTTCAGAAATGAGTCATTGTCATTGAATTTGTTAAAGGTCATTTTTCAGTGCTGTGAAAGATGACAAACAAATTCCATTCACCTGTATTGATCTGGGTTGGAGACAGAAATTGATGAGACCGGTATCTGAAAATATCTATAACCTGATCAGACTTGATACTATTTTTGATTTATGAGATTTACAGCATTTATATAGTGTTTTTATCCAGAACACTTTACAAAACACACACTATGATTAATGGTTAACCCACTCTGCCTATCCTGATCCACAGGCGCCCCCTGACGAGATGCTCAAGGTGTCCCATTAGTAAATCATAGTAATCATAAATTCTACACTGACTGGAGTAGATGTAAATGAAGCAAATGAGTGGGTAAGTCAATTAAATAAATTGGACATCACTGCAAAATTGATGATATTTAATTGTCCATTCAGTGATTTCAAGGGTCAGTTCACAAAACACAGTGAGTGACTGAAAACACTCATTGGTGTAAAATGTTGTCTGATCTCTGTGTGGAAGATTGTGTAGTAGACAGTAAAAGACGTCACACACCTTCTAAATTAAAGTGGCAAAATGTAAATGTTCAGAAAAGAATTAGACTTGGCTGAGCTGAGAAAGAGGACTGGGCTGTGGAGAGAGAAAACGGAAGAACAGTCGGAATAAAACCATTCAAAGTAGCTGTTGCATCAGTTGTAAACCTCAGCGTATCACTCAATCCATCTAATTACCACAAAACACAACATAGTTAGAAATATTCACAACCTTTATTTCAAAGTATTGTTAAAATGTATTCCTTCAAAAAGAACGTACGGTATTTTTGTTTAATACTAATCCTGCTAAAGTCAGGGTAGACTGGAAAAGAACAATGTGATGTAAATGCAACAGAGAGAGAGAGAACAATGTAAACTAAAGTACTGTAAGTATATAAGAAAGGACGAGAAACTAATTCAGTGAAACAAACAAAGCAATGCAAACTTGAGAAAGACATGAAATAAATGAAAAAAACAGAATAACACATGCAAACAAATATATGCAGCAGCTTCATGAATGGTCGAATCAGTCTGCACACTTTCACACACAACTTAATTTAATATTCACCTCTGTTAATGTCTGTTGTCTCATCCTCTATATTATGTCCTTTATCCTGTAAATGTATTATTTTGTGTTGAAATGAGGGGAGAAATGAGTGGGGAAAATGGATCTGAAGGAATAATGCAGCAGTTTTGAAGGTAAAGCAGGCAGCCAGACTGGTTGGCAGGCTGGGACTATCAGATAACACTAACAGGTATCATTCTCAGCTCAGTTTCCGTAATACCTGTCACACTGCCACCTGGCTGGATGACTGGCTAGCCAAATGACTTCCTTGTTGACTGATCCACTGACCTGCTCTCTGGTTAAGTGACAAGGTATTTGACTACCTGGTTGCTGGGCCTGCTGACTGACACATTACAATGACTGACTCCTCTTCTCAGTCAATGGGAAGGTTCATGGCCTGGTCTCAGCTTCTGTCTTCTGTGTTACTGTACTCTCCTCAAATCTTGCAGCACAGAGTCCAGGTAGAGATGGGAACAACGCCCTCAGACCAAACTGATTTATTAGGA
>NW_018128075.1:544448-551324 GCF_001952655.1 Monopterus albus
AGTGTAATCTTCCCCTATTAGCCATACCTGTACTGTAAGCCCAAACCATTTTAACTTCATGAAGAAAAGGCTGACCGGTTGGGGAACATGCTAACCACCGACATGGACATGGTAAACACTGCACATTTAGCATCAGGATTAGCACTGTCACTGTGAACATGGTAGCATTTAGCTCACAATACAGCTTCACAGAACAGGCTAACTGACATTTTAACATAAACCATCGCTGAATATTATTTTAAACATTACTCTAAAATCTGTGAAATCCTGCTTTATCCTTTGAGTTTACATTAAGTACAAAACATATAAAAAACTAATTCTTTGTTCTCAGCGGCCTATAGTCCCCCCCACTATCACTTTGGGAACTTTCCATTTGCTTCTGTGACCTGACATCATTAGTGTTGTTTGTCAGATGCAAAGCTTTAATTAAATTCCAGCTATCAGGGACAATAATTAAACACAAAGGCAGCCTGCTTTGAAGAAGAAAAGACGGGGAAAAATAAGGCTGTCTCTTTCTCTGGCTTCTTGTCAAAATAAAACCAATGGCAAGAATGTGATAAAAGCACAGAGCAGGGAATGTGATAACACACAAAAGGTGTCAGGTTGAGTTTTGGCGATGAAGCATACCGCATTCATTTGTGTTTCTAGCTGAAAGGCAGCAGAGATAAGCAGGCATAAAACAAAATTGCCGAAGAAAGTTGGGGACAGAAATGAAGAGAAATAAGTAGTCAAATTTAAAAAATACAAATACAGAGATGAGGAGAAACAGGGGACTGACCCAGATGATAAGATGAACTTGAAGAGTGTGGAATACTGCACTGATCTGAGTAGCTGCGACTGCGCTCAGCAGTAAACAATTCATCTTTCAAATAAGTCTTGACTGACTAGTCTTTCATACTTGTAGAGCATGGTAAATTCCATCTTAGGCTGGAAGCCATGTTGTATCAGATATGCTGTAAATGAGCACCCGATGAGGAAGAGCAGCCTAACGGTAATCACAGGCATGACAGTAAATTTCTGTGGTCTCCAAAATCTTCTTAAATTTTAGAAGGTGTGCCCACTTTACATTCCCTTAAACCCTAATGAAATCACATGACATTAGACTTCGAACTGTTTTCAAAGCTTGAGAAGAAAAAAAACTCATTGGTGTCAGTTTGACCGTGGCCAATAAAATCAATGTCCAAAGAGTCTGATGACTAATTCACTTTGGTTGCCTCTTTTCACTGCAACATACTGGTTCTCTGATGTATTTATAATAAATTTTGAACAGTGGAGGTCTATGGCATAGACAAATTAGATGATCTAGGACTGACAGAGGGACAGATATTACTGGTGAGCAGACGCAAATCACTGTGAGTTTTAGTCTCTATATAGGGAGTGTTTAAACTACTGGCAATGCAGAAAATGACTCTTTTAAAGTTGAATACATAAGAACTTATACAGTTGAAAAGGGGTTACTCTAGCTGTTGTTCTTCTGTGCTAAATATGTAAGTGAGCATGGCAGCAGTGCTGGGTCAAAGAGAGACTGTAAGCCTGAGGTGGAGGACTTGAATTGTCAATATCCGTTATATGGATCATTTTGCAGAGAGGACCGAGAACTGCTCAAGGTCTGGTGCGACAAAAGCAAACATTGACTTGTGACCACCTTAGGTGCACGTCAGGTCAGAAGACGAGAAGGGCAAGGAGGAAGGCAGGCTATTGGGGATGGGGCTGCTGTAACAGAAACATCCAACATCATCTTACAGTACAGTGTATACTCTGAGTGCACTGAATTACATCATGTCACTATTCATTTCTTACAGCAAGTTGAGGGAATGAGACATAACCTAAAAAGTGCAGAGGGGAAGTTATTTAGTACTGAGAGAGAGTATTTAAGAAGAATCTGTTACTAAGTTGTTTTATCATCAATTCCCTGTCATTCATTTTGTCCCTAGAAAACCTTTTCCTCAGAAAGAATCAAAACTTTGGAAACAAATTAAAAGAGTCTGAGCTGTGGTGATGAGATACATAATATTTTATGCTGGATTAGAGCCTAATCCACGGTTAATCCCCTGAGAAAGGTAAATAGTTAAATGTCAATGAGTATCCTGTTAAAACATGCAAATTACAACCCTTCTCTGTTTTCTACTTAGCCCATCTCCCCGTTTTCACCCTGATGTATCTGCAGCTATTAAATTTTTATTGTTTCATTATGTACCTCAAAGTTGAAATAATACAACTGCAGCTGAGAGCTGGTCAACCTTGTAAATAATGAAAAAAGTGGTGTTGCTTTCACAGTCTTGGCAATTTCCACTTTTATTGCTGCATCATATGCTGATAATGGAGGATGCTGTTTTCATGAACATGAATAATTACAAAACATAAAAACTATGGTTTCATTTGAAAAGTCAAAATATGTTTTTTCTGGGATTTATTAAGACTTAATGAAATAATCATGGCAATTAATGTATTTAATATTGTAGTACATTACCTTAAAGGGATTGGTTAGCACTGTTATTGGATTCATACACTTCTTTTTTTATACCACGCTTTAAGAAATAAGAGCTAAAGTCAAGTAATTGAAAATGATGTGTGAACTGTATTACAATTTTCTGCATATTCTTAATCATTTTGCCATAATCACTATTAATATTAATAGGCTCCTCTCGCTCTCTCTCTTTCTGTGTGTGTTGTACAGGCCTTCTGCCTTTTTCTGAGAGGAAATACTTCCTCATCTGTGTTGTCGGGGGCCATGAGTAACTGCTGCGGTGACAGTCTCCAAAACCTGTTGACGTGGAACACCTAAAATGGGGACAGGACTTGCTGCTACGCTGCAAGCTCATCTCTAATCACCGTGAAGACGACCTACCGTTCATCTTGCTGTCTAGTTTGATTCTCCCCTGACCTGCACCTCTTCCTGATTTGAAACTGCTGCTTGTTGTTTCCCACCCTTCAACTTCTTTCTGCTGAGGTGACCTCAATCACTCCTAATCCAAACCATGGCCAGCAGACTCCATTTGTCCTGCCTGTCTCCTTCCCTCTTTCTCGCCCTCACGTTCCCTGCATTGTTTCTCCTCCACCTGCCTGGCATGGTGAAAGGGGACTGCTGGCTGATAGAGGGGGATAAAGGCTACGTTTGGCTAGCTATCTGCAGTCAAAACCAGCCACCATTCGAGACCATTCCCCAGCACATCAACAGCACGGTCAGTGTGATCCTTTCTGTCAGTAGGCCTTTTACACTATTGTGAAACCATATGTCTTCATGCACTCTGAGCTAAAGAGTAGATTCTTAATCATGACAGTAGCTTTGCAAAGCTGTGAGTGAATCTGCTCGACTCTGAGCTAAAAAGTAGGTTCTTAATCATGACAGTAACTTTGCAAAGCTGTGAGTGAATCTGCTCTTCTCTTCACACCATATAAGTGTTTTATTTTGTGTCTCTGGCTGGGATTATATGTTTGTTGCAGTGTCAACTATGACAGTGATGGTAATACAGTATCCTTAATATAAATGAACCATGTATACATCCTAAAAATGTATGTCTAATATTTTTAGTTGCATACAGTTACAAGGTTGTATTAATGTGTCCAATAACCGTGTGGACTGAAATAATATTATTAAAGCAAATAAAGTAATTGGTTATGCTAAACAGGTTATGCTGGTGATGTAGAAGAAATCAACCAAAACAGGCAGCTGGTTTTTGGAATTGTCTACCTACAATGGAATTGACTACAGCCAACTGTACATATAAAGCTGGGTAGCATCTGTAGTGGTAAAGAAGAGCTTTAGTGCCACACTTTAACCTCCAAACTAATCAGAAGATCACTACACTGAAAGAAATTTCTTTTGGTTTTGTAGCAAGAAGTGTATGCTGTTCTAGATCCACCTCCTGTACACCTCTACCAACCTCAAACAAGTTGCATTTGCTAGTTTTATCTAATCATTTGTGTAGTGGCTTGTTGTTTTAAAGTGCCAAGCAAAAAGATTTTGTAACCATCTGCAATTTTCTGTGTAAATTATTCAAACTAAACAATTTCTATATACTTTATTAATAGCACCAACATTTACCTCTGCTAGATATCTCAGCACTGATGATCGTTTGATGCTTGCAAACAGGCTGTGAATAACTAAACACAAATGTGTAATTGAGAAAATGTTTCATGAGATAGCAAACCTGCATGTTTGGGGGTGCAATACACTCTTGGCAGCTGTTTTTGGTGGTGTGTAGGTCCTCTTTTATGGCTACCAGAGGATGCAATGCATCACCTGAATATCATCCACTCTCTTGTCTCCCTTAGGTTCATGACCTGAGGTTGAATGAGAACAAACTTAAGGCTGTGCTTTTTATCTCCATGTACCGCTTCACAAACCTTACTGATCTCAACCTAACCAAGAACGAGATCAGCTACATCGAAGATGGGGCCTTTGCTGGACAGGCCAACCTACAGGTCTGCAAGAACACAGCTTGGTTTATGTATAGCTGTAATTAAAGTTGTAATTATTCTATTTATATTTCCTCATTTGTATATAAAGGTCATGAAGACTTCAGTAGCCTCTATGCCACTTAAATTTTTCCTTTCTGTCACAATAACCAGCCTCTGCGGTGATGTATCTTCTTATGTTAAATTGATTTCAGCTACTTTTAAATAGTTGAAAAGATGTGGTAAATAACCTATGAAACAAACAGTGGACAGGACAAAAAAAAGAGAATGGGTGTCATACACCAACTGTTCTTAAGAGTACATTTGTTGGTAAAATGCTGGCATTCACCCATGTTTTCTTATCTGGGATTTGTTCTTAGCTAAGAACAGAATCTAAACACACCCAGGAGCACACTGATGCTAACATGTGTGTGTGAAACAACTCACTGTCTAGTTTTATTCAATTCTACAATCATAATATTATAAGAATTAAATTGCAATAACAGTTTTTACATTATTAGTATTTATTTATTATATTTTCCCATTATTTTCCAAAGCATCATGGTATTTTAAAGTGAATAAACACTACACTAAAAATTACAGCAATTAATTGTTTTCAAGGTTTTAAAATGACATTTTCACAGTGTGATTATTTATAGCTTAGAATAAAACACACTCTCACCCTGTGTCTTTTCAGGTTCTCCAGCTGGGCTACAACAAACTGACAAACCTGACCGAGGGCATGTTGAGAGGTCTAGGTCGAATGCAGTGCCTCTTCTTGCAGCACAACCTCATTGAGGTCATTGCCACCAATGCCTTCTGGGAGTGCCCCAGCCTCAGCAGCCTGGACTTATCTTCAAATAAGTTGGCACGTCTGGACCCGTCTACTTTCACTGTCCTCAACAGGCTGATGGTGTGTGAATTAGCAGGAAACCTGTTCCACTGTGGCTGTGAACTCTACAGCTTTCTCACTTGGCTGGAGGCATTTAACAATGTCACCCACACCTACGACCGCCTCCAATGTGAAACCCCTCCTGAAATGAATGGTTATCCACTCCTGAGTCCAGTACCTGGACATGGAAGAAATGCCCGTTACAAACTTTTATCTAAATGTCACGAAGGTGCGATAGGGATGACCTCCCAGACGCCAGATCCAGATGGCTCAGGGATGGGTTTGGAAAACCCAGACCAAGGTCTGTACCACCAGCCGACCATATCGTCCACTGCTGATCCCACCTATGGCCACAAGATTTCTATAAAGCTTCAGTCTGTCTCCCTCTACACTGCTTCACTAATTGTGCAAATCCCAAGACCATACAGTAAAATGTACATCCTTTCTCAGTACAACCAGACTTTTGTTGCAGACATCATGCCCCTTAAAAACCAGAAGGAGATAATTACTTTGGACAAGCTGAAACCGCACACAAACTACACTTATTGTGTGGCTTCTGTGAGCAAATCTCAGCACTACAACCACACCTGTCTGTCCTTTAGCACACGAGCTATGGGACCAGAGGACCAGCGAACCAATCCATCCACAACTACCCACTACATCATGACCATCCTCGGATGTTTGTTTGGCATGGTCATTGTGCTTGGATTTGTCTATTACTGTCTCAGACGGCGACGCATCCAGGAAGAGAAGGAGAAAGCTATAAGTGTGAAGAAAACTATTCTGGAGATGAGGTACAGTAGTAGATGGATTTTCAATCTTTATTAATGAAAGCCTTCAGGACTGCATTACAAAAAGGTTTTCATGACAATAAATTGCAGAGGAGTCACGACACAGATAATGACTGCAGCTGTTTTAGATAAAACAAAAATAACAATTTCTATGTGTGTGTGCTTTGAGTATAATTGATTTTAATTCATGCTTAAATTTGGAACAATTTGTGTCATGGCCATCACTGCATTAGTTGTTTTGCTGCATTGCTTTGTTATGATTTGAATTCTTGAAAAGCCTCATTTATACTCCCTTCAAACAGCAGCTTAAACATTTTCTCCCACCACACTCTTTATTGAAGTTTTGGGCCATGCTATTTTTCATATGTTCTTTGAGCTTTAATGAAAAGAGCAAGGATTATGGCATCCCGCTGATGACAGGATAAAAATATTAAAACTAATTAATTTTTAAAAAGTTTTAGGTCCAGCTATATTTTTATATATGTTTTTGTGCAAAACATTATACACAGTGGGCCATCAGATAAAGCAATTAGATGAAAATGAATCTGTCCTTCTTTCAGGTATGGGCCAGAGGCAGCTGCGGCAGTGGCCAATGATCCAGGTGCTATGCAACGTCTTCAGGAGCAGGCCCACCACCAGCACCACCATTCAGGAGGAGCAGGAGGCAAGCTGCCACCATCTGCATCCTCTAGCACTGGCATGCTCCACGGCTCAGCTAACACCACTTCTTCCCGCCTCTCTACCTTGCCCCAGGTGGAGAAAATGGCTACTGCCTTCTCTGAAGCAATGGGTGGT